>NC_085031.1:16991821-17091554 GCF_963692335.1 Osmerus eperlanus | reverse complement strand
GAGAGGGAGGGAGGGAGGGAGGGAGGGAGGGAGGGAGGGGAAGAGATGGAGGAGGGGGGGTCGTTGGGGAGAGTGAGGGAGGAGAGGGAGACTGATGAGAGATAGAGACAGGCAGATAGGGGAAGAGAGGAGAGGTGTATGAGAGAGAGAAAGAGAAAGGGGGTGAACGAGTGTGGAAGGGAGAGAGAGAGAGAGAGAGAGAGAGAGAGAGAGAGAGAGAGAGAGAGAGAGAGAGAGAGAGAGAGGGATGAGAGAGAGAGAGAGAGAGGGATGAGAGAGTGAGTGGGGGTGGGAGAGAAAGTGTGTGGAAGAGAGTTAGGGCGAATGGGGAAGTGGGGGGGGGGGTGAGGAGAGAGAAAGAGAGAGAGCGAAAGAGAGCTTGAACGATGATGGACGAGTTACATTCGCCGGCCGAGATTAAACTGACACTCAATTTCTGCACCGCTGTGAAGCATTGGGGGGAGAGATGTGATAGGAGCCCAGGTGTGTTTTGATTGGCCGTCAACGAGGAAGTGACAGATGAAATCTGTCCGTCTCATTTAAACTGTCCCCGGACTCGGAGCTCATCTCCAGACTATTTTCCTTTTTTCCTGCTTACCCGTTCTCCCTTTCCACACGCCTTAAGAGGAGCGATTGAGTTAAGGGACTGATGGGCGAGTGAATACCAAAATCACGTCCAAAGTCCACGACTTAGGGTGGAAAAACTGCAGCTGGCTCAGAAGACGAATAAATTGATCTGAACTGTAGCTCTGCAGTCTTCTGCACCAGTGTAGAATGAGCTGTCATAAACGATACACTGACCAAACATGAGATGTTCCTGCAGGAACATTCATCATGCTTATTAGATATGTTCTAGTTTAAGGTTTAAATTAGGAATCAGCGTTCGTGCTTGAACGTACCAAGAGGGTTATGGAGATGAATTGATTGTACACAGTTTAAACTTTCTGATGATTTTACTTTGGAGGCCCTTCATTGGCTGGTCGTTTTGGCTCCAGCGGTTTTCATTGGCTTAGAGACTGAGCCGCAAATTGATTTTCACAAACCCCCATATCATGCAGCGAAAATGAGGAATGAGAGTTATATCCACAATCCAATTTGTACAGCGATGCATGTATTAACGCAGGCGGGCGTTTCTGCAAGCATCCTGCCGTCGCGGATGCTGAAGATCAATCTCAGCTCAGATGGAAACGATTGTTCGTATTAGATTAGTCTCTGTCAAGACAGTAATGTGTTTTATTACAGCTTGTGTTGTGAGGAATGATTTATCCAGTCCAAATGAACATGCAAACAAATACAGGCAAAGATAGGCAGAAAACACACACACATATCTACACACACACGCTGGCCCTGTGTCTGAGGTGTTCCTCAGCATGTTGTGGCCCTGTGTCTGAGGTGTTCTTCAGCATGTTGTGGCTCTGTGTCTGACATGTTCCTCTCTGCAGCGGCAGGCTTCCTGAGCTGCTCCTTCGATGACGGTCTGTGTGGCTGGATACGAGACAGAGACGGAGACCTGCACTGGGAGACCACAGACGACCCCTCTGGTACCACACACACACACTGTACCACACACACACAGTGCCACAGACGACCCCTCTGGTACCACACACACACTGTACCACACACACACACTCACACTACCACATACACACACACACAGTACCACACACACACACACTGTACCACACACACACATGGTACCACACACACACACACACACACACACACACATGGTACCAGACACACACACACATGGTACCAGACACACACACTCATAAGTTCAGAAATGAAAACAATCAATAAAATAAATCTTAATACCTGGAGACCAGAAAAGGCACACAATCAACTTCCTGCTATTCCTGATCACATGGTGTGATGTAACTTCCTCTCTCCCCGCCCCCCCCCCCCTCCCCAGGTGGGCGGTACCTGACCATCCCAGAGGCGGGGGAGAAGAGGCGGAGCGGGCGTGGCGCTCGGCTGGTCCTGCCCCTGGCCGCGCCCTGGAACGACGGCAACCTGTGTCTGGCGTTCAGGAACAAGATGGCAGGTCACCACGTGGGGGTGCTGCAGGTGTTCGTGAAGAAGGGGAAGAGGTACAGCCCGGCCGTGTGGGGGCGCACAGGGGGCAGCGGCTGGAGACACACCCAGATCACCCTCTGGGGAGCGGGCCTGGAGAGCGTGAGTACAGTTGTGTGTGTGTGAGAGAGAGTGTGTGTGTGAGAGAGAGTGTGTGTGTGAGAGAGAGGTGAGAGAGAGAGAGTGTGTGTGTGTGAGGTGAGAGAGTGTGTGCGCATGTGTGTGAGAGATTGTGTGTGTGTGTGTGTGTGAGAGAGAGAGTGTGTGTGTGTGCGCATGTGTGTGTGTGAGAGTGTGTTTGTTTGTGTGTGTGTGTGAGAGAGAGAGAGAGAGAGAGAGAGAGAGAGAGAGAGATAGAGAGAGTGTGTTTGAGTGAGAGAGAGTGTGTCGGTGTGTGTGTGCGTGTGTGTGTGTGTGTGTGTGTGTGTGTGTGTGTGTGAGAGCGTGTGTTGTCTTCCTGTGAGGTTGTGTGCTATAAACGTATTTCCTACATTTGGTTCTGCTGTACAGCACTTTGGTTGACACTTGCTGCTTTACAAATGTGCTGTATGAACATATATGCCTGGCTGACTAACAGAGCGTGTGTTGCTGTTCCCAGGTCATCCTGAAGGGGGAGCGCGGGCGGGGCAGGAGTGGAGAGATGGCGGTGGATGACATCACGCTGACGAAAGGCTCCTGCACTGAGGAGCACAATCTGAGGAGACACTGACACTAACCCCAACCTGCCCCCCCAGACACCCTGCCCCCCAGACACCCTGCCCCCCAGACACCCTGCCCCCCCAGACACCCTGCCCCCCAGACACCCTGCCCCCCACATACCCCTGCCCCCTCAGACACCCTGCCCCCCAGACACCCTGCCCCCCACATAGCCCTGCCCCCCCAGACACCCTGCCCCCCATTTACCCCTGCCCCCCCAGACGCCCTGCCCCCCAAGACACCCTGCCCCGCACCTACCCCTGCCCCGCAGACACCCTGCCCCCCACCTACCCCTGCCCCCCAGACACCCTGCCCCCCCAGACACCCTGCCCCCCACCTACCCCTGCCCCCCCAGACACCCTGCCCCCCACCTACACTTGCCCCTTACCTACCCCTGACCCTCACCCAATCTCCAACCCACCCAGACGTCCAACCACCCACCCACTCCGCCTGCCCCCCAACACTTCCCCAACATGTCCTTGTCTCTCTCATCACCCAGCTTGTCCTCACACAAATAACCAGCCCTGGTAACCGTGGAAACCCTGCCCTGCAAGAACAGCTAATCCAGGGCCATGGCCGTCCAATGACCTCACTCCTTTTTTCTGAATGTGGCTGAGAGGGAGGGGGAGGGGGGAGGGGGGTGGAGAGGGAGGGGGAGGGGGGTGGAGAGGGAGGGGGAGGGGGGAGGGGGGAGGGGGGAGGGGGGCAGGGTACTCCTTGCCTTCTTTGATGTTTCTTATCATATATTTTGGGATTTTGTTTTTGTGCTAGCCATCAAAGAGTCCAGTTATGGATACCTAGACGAGATTGTCAGAATTGGTAGACTAGTGGGGAGGTACCATTATGGTACTTCCTCTTCAGTGTGGTACATACACTGTACATGCCAAAAAAAGATACATACATATTAAGTGATACGACTTAATTCTTAGTCCTCGTACAGTCCCCACTAAGCACATTATTGCATATTTGTTTACTTTTAAAGGTGCTATGTGTAATATTTCTAAAATGTATCTACAGAACATTAGATATCAGATTTAATCTGGTTAATATGCTAACATACTAGATATATAAAAAGCAAGATAAAATATTGCATTTGGCACTGGACTCATGTTTCTGTGACTGTGACTTGATGAAGCGATTGTAGATTTTTCCACATTAAAGACAGTTACTTTATATTGTACTGTATGTGTAAGTTTGTTTTATTATACCGGTTTATTATACAAATGACAGCATCTGCTATCTTGGCTCTCACAAAGTGTATTATTGTAAATGTAGTTGTGTGTACATAATTTAAAACACTTATGCTCATATTAAGCTGTGTGGTTTATATGTCATTCAGACTTAAGTATTAATAATTGGAGATGCAAATCAACTTTCTTTTTTTTGTTTTTCAATATATATTTTTTTCAATTTGACATCAATAGGCTACTGTCCATCGATTTGAAATCAGAAATGTTGTGAAATGTTTACAGTCCAGTAAATGAACCTTCAATGAAAAATGACTAGAAAGTTTCAGTGGTTTTTAACATTGCAAAGCACACATTGTATGATGTTCTCATGAAGGGTCGGATCAGCAGGAAATTCAAGTTGTACTGTATGCATGGACGACTTCACCAAATACTGATATACTCAGCTAACTATGTAAATAGAAATAAATGAACTGATACATATTTGAACACGTGTGGTTTTTGCTCTTCACCCAATGATATTATTATTATTATATTCCATCATTTAGATGGAATATGACCGGTCTTGTTCGGAAATATCAGGCATGGGTTGTTCTTACGGCAAGAGAACTGAGTGCGAATTATACAATGATAATCAGGAGGGTTAGCAGAAACAAAACATACGTTGTCCTTTGGCATTTTTTAAAATGTAACCTTTATTTAACCAGGAAAGTCCCATTGAGATTAAAAATCAAATTTTCAAGGGAGACCTGGCCCAGACAGGCAGCAACATAAGAACACATCGTTACAGACAGAACACATAGTTACAGACAGAAGAACACAGAAATGAGACAAGTAAAAAAAAAAAAAAAAAGTTAATCAGTTACATAACCTGGTTAATTTAAAAACATTGACATTTTTGGGAACCTGCCTCCATTTCTTTCATTTTAGATTTAAAAGCAGTAAGTGGTATCAGTTCTCTGAGTTTTAAATCGTTTAGTCGTGTCATAAGGGCAATTACACAGTCTTGTAGAAAGTAACTTTGCAGGAACCTTCTGTGGCTCAGTGGTGTAAGCATGTGTACCATCGAGTCTACTGCCAAATGCAGTGTCCTTGGTTCAATTCTTGATCAAACCAATTCATTATTCATTTAACTGATATCAGTTAAGTAAAATATATCTTATTTCTGTACTATATCTGTACTTTCTTCTTCTTACATTTCAAACTGGGCTCGTTTCTTTGGTTTAAATCTTTATTTGGTGGCATGATCAATATTCTTTATTGTCACTGCGTGCCTTTTTCCATTTCCTGGCTATCACACACAACAAACATTAGCTAGTCTACTAAGCTACCATGGAGCAAGGCAGAAGGCAACAAGAAGAATGTCTAACGTTCTGGATAAGACAGAGGAAGTTAGTGACATGACTGAGAAGAGACAATGCTGAATACCCATGGCCATTCCTGGTTAATGCGCTGCGTGTCTATAGTGTATTTTTGTATTCATGTATTAATATGATGTGAGGTCCAGTTACCAGCGTGACACTAAAACAGGTGTAGTAATGGCTGCTTTTTATTTAAGTGTCAAAGCCCATATTTCTTTAACTTGAGTGAAAAGTTGTAGTCAGTACTTCAACTTTTCCCAGAGTTTTTATAAACATGAGTATCTGTACTTCTACTTGAGTGAAGGATGTGTTTACTTTTGCCATCTCTGGTTTCAGACTGATGTTCAGCATGTGAGTGACAAACCAACACTTGCGAAAATGTTTTCTCTCATTAAAATTGTATTTGGATCAAAATATCAGCATTCGGTTTTCATTCATGTATAAATTATATTCACCAACAGAAGCATATTGTATTCTGTCACAACCAACATGCTATTACCATCCTAATCATACCTAAACCCAGAGCAGGTACCAGATGCTGATGCAGGATGAGGCCATGGCCCCTGTCTGCTGTCTAAAGGGCCACACTGTTCTCCATCAGCTCAGGATCCATGTATGTGTAGGGAACCTCCAGACCGGAGTTCCTGGCCTTGACAGACTCACTGAAGGCCTTCAGCTCTGCTTGGAATTCCTTTATCAGCCTGCAGGGGGCGTCCTCACTGAATTGCTCCTCTGGGTATTCACCAAGAGGGACCTGGCCAGGACATAAAGAATATGTCAGTTATGGATAATCATCTGTCTCACAAGACCGGTGTCAGTTCACCTGACAGGGACTGGTGGAGTCTTTGTTGAACTTACAAAGTCAGTGGACTGCTTGCTGAGTATCCACATGGTGGCCATGCCATTCACTGTGGCGTTGACGTCTGCCAAGGTGTGCAGCATGGTGCTCTCAAAACTCTGCCCCTTAGTGGTGGGAGGAGGCAGTTGCAGGGAGACCGGGGCGTTGAGCGGCCAACCGCCATAGTCGAACTTCAAAGAAAGGAAACAGCTCATTTTTATTACCAGGTTGGTGTTAAATCACAACAGAGGAAGAACTGACTGGTAGTGACAGTTTGGAATTGCTTTCAATCTTCAGTTCAAACTTCACTTAAAGTTTTACATAGAATCCTACCTGTCCAGTGTTGACAGCAGAGTGCTGGGCGGAGCCTGTAAAGATCACCATGGTGACAAACTTCACGAGTTCCCCCAAAGTCTCGAAAGATTCAGGGATTCCTGAAAACAGAGGAGACATGGAGAAAAAAGGCCAAAAACACATTCATTGAATGTTATAGAGCCTGAAGGAGACATACATATTTTCAGCACAAAAACATTATAAAGTATATGTGACAACGACAATGATTCATTGCTATGATTAATGTGAGTGACTCGTAAATTAGCAAAGGTTGCAACATAACACTGTGTTCAAGACAATAATAATATATTCATATACATTAAAGGCAGGGTTGGCAATGATGTTGAGATGCACTTTTTGTCATAATTGCTGAAATAAACGTCTGATAGCAACAAATAAATCAAAAGATTTGATAGTAAAAAAAAAAAAATCTGATATCTGTGGGTATCACATGACTGAAATAAACACAACCAATCATTAGTTTGGATCGAACTTAATGAAGGATGGCATTTGGACAGGCTACTTGTCTGTCTACCTACCTCCTGACAGTATACAGGCAGCGCGTTCATGTGTTTTGGGGGAGTGGCTTTGTAGGGAAGTGGTGGGATATTTTGGTTTGAATCCTTTCAAACTATTGCCAAAATTCGCTAAACCTAGGTTGCCTCTTGCCTAGGTTCACAAAACATACCTACCCTGCCTTTAACTATGGTGCTCTGAACTGTGTTACCTGAGCTGGCCCTGGACAGGAATCCATGGCTGAAGATATCCTTGATCCAGTTCTGCAGCTCAGAGTCCTTCTTGACCTCCAAGTCTGACTTGTAGTAGTGACCGATCACTCCCTGGACAAACCTACTCACAAGCACAAAACACGTAAAGCCAAGGTCTGAACCTGTGGATCACATCCCAGAGCAACATACACACCTGTGGAACACATCCCACAGAAACATACACACCTGTGGGTCACATTCCACAGCAACATACACACCTGTGGGTCACATCCCACAGCAACATACACACCTGTGGATCACATCCCACAGCAACATACACATCTGTGGATCATATCCCACAGCCTCATACACACCTGTGGATCACATCCCACAGCAACATACACACCTGTGGATCATATCCCACAGTCTGAGCCCGTCGTCTCTGTAGTAGAAGTTGGGGATGGATTCCAGACCTCGTGCAGCGATGTCCTCCGGCAGACAGAGGGAGCTGTAGGTCAGAGAGGACAGCGCTCTCCGCAGGATAGTGAACATTCCCTCTCCACCCGACGCTGAATACTGGAGAGAAAATTCGAAGAAAATGATTGTTTTCTACAGATCTAACCTTTTTACCACATAATTGGAATATGTCTAAGAATGTTGCATTGTGTATAGTAACAGTACAATGTTCTTGCCTGAGTGAAAACTCCTTTTTCTGATATCAACAGAGATCTGGCCAAGGCATTGATCTGAAGGGTGTAGCGGGTATGGGGAACTAGTAGCTGAAACAGCACAAATCATTTAATAAATATTAAAAACTTATGGAGATTAATGGTGTTCATATTCTGCCTTTTGATATAGCAAACAGTGCCTTACAAACCAACAACATGGAGGCCATTTCCTCCAACCTGCTGACCTTGTAGAGGGGGTGCACCATGGGAAGGTTACGCAGCAAGGCCACAGCGAACACCTCGCTGAGGAGGTGGGTACGCAGCAGGTGGGCGTTCAGCTCGTGGTCATTAAAGTGAGCGCTCCTCACGAAGATCTTGGCCATCAGCCAGTCGTACTTTGAGTCGGTGGGGAAGAAGATGGGGTTTTTCTTTCCTGGCTTCTGCTTCAACTGTGGAGAGGAGAGACAAGAGGTCAGGCACAAACTGTGGAGAAGAGAGACAAGAGGTCAGGCACAAACTGTGGAGAGGAGAGACAAGAGGTCAGGCACAAACTGTGGAGAGGAGAGACAAGAGGTCAGGCACAAACTGTGGAGAAGAGAGACAAGAGGTCAGGCACAAACTGTGGAGAAGAGAGACAAGAGGTCAGGCACAAACTGTGGAGAGGAGAGACAAGAGGTCAGGCACAAACTGTGGAGAAGAGAGACAAGAGGTCAGGAACAAACTGTGGAGAGGAGAGACAAGAGGTCAGGCACAAACTGTGGAGAGGAGAGACAAGAGGTCAGACACAAACTGTGGAGAAGAGAGACAAGAGGTCAGGCACAAACTGTGGAGAGGAGAGATCAGAGGTCAGGCACAAACTGTGGAGAGGAGAGACAAGAGGTCAGGCACAAACTGTGGAGAGGAGAGACAAGAGGTCAGGCACAAACTGTGGAGAAGAGAGACAAGAGGTCAGGCACAAACTGTGGAGAAGAGAGACAAGAGGTCAGGCACAAACTGTGGAGAGGAGAGACAAGAGGTCAGGCACAAACTGTGGAGAAGAGGGATCAAAGATCAGGCACAAACTGTGGAGAAGAGAGACAAGAGGTCAGGCACAAACTGTGGAGAGGAGAGACAAGAGGTCAGGCACAAACTGTGGAGAGGAGAGACAAGAGGTCAGGCACAAACTGTGGAGAAGAGAGACAAGAGGTCAGGCACAAACTGTGGAGAGGAGAGACAAGAGGTCAGGCACAAACTGTGGAGAAGAGAGACAAGAGGTCAGGCACAAACTGTGGAGAAGAGAGACAAGAGGTCAGGCACAAACTGTGGAGAGGAGAGACAAGAGGTCAGGCACAAACTGTGGAGAGGAGAGACAAGAGGTCAGGCACAAACTGTGGAGAAGAGAGACAAGAGGTCAGGCACAAACTGTGGAGAGGAGAGACAAGAGGTCAGGCACAAACTGTGGAGAAGAGAGACAAGAGGTCAGGCACAAACTGTGGAGAAGAGAGACAAGAGGTCAGGCACAAACTGTGGAGAAGAGAGACAAGAGGTCAGGCACAAACTGTGGAGAAGAGAGACGAGGTCAGGCACAAACTGTGGAGAGGAGAGACAAGAGGTCAGGCACAAACTGTGGAGAGGAGAGACAAGAGGTCAGGCACAAACTGTGGAGAAGAGAGACAAGAGGTCAGGAACAAACTGTGGAGAAGAGAGACAAGAGGTCAGGAACAAACTGTGGAGAAGAGAGACAAGAGGTCAGGCACAAACTGTGGAGAGGAGAAACAGGAGGTCAGGCACAAAGAAACATAGTCTCTGTTTTATACGTACTCACACAGACGGTAAAAAAAAAGAGTTGAAAACTTGATGGGACTATCACAATTGTTTCATCTGACGCCTTGGACTTCAGGTATTATCAGATTACCTGGATGGCGATGGGTATCAGTTTGTCGTCTGGGGTCTTCTGGAGCAGAACGAGAGGAGCTGTAAGGTACTGCTGTTTCCCGTTGATCTTGTTAGCGGTCACTCCATCCAGCTGTTTGTAGTCCACCAGGTAGATGTTCCCCTTCTGTTGGAGAGAGGGGACAACTTGCTGAATGAATGGAATCTCAACAACATCTTTGGGGGACTTAGTTGGAGTTTCGCAGTCTAAAGGATATTTTGTGCTACATAACCTTCAGGTAGGAAGTACAGTACCTTGATTTGGTCAGTTAGGCTACTCGCTCCATGCAGGGAGACCCTGACCATGTCGTCGGTGACGGGGAAATTCTCCGGCAGCTGGGAGCACTGTCGGATGATCGTGGGGTTGACTCCGTTCAGGAACTGGTAACCAAAAAACGTGTCTTCCCTCCAGTGTTGCTGGACGTAGTCTGATGGGTACAGAATATGAAATTGAAAGAATATTTAAGTGTTTTTATGTAAGAATATTAGTGACTCAGACATGTGATAGTTCTCTCCAACTGTCCTATCATTAAATAATAATGATATCATTTTACTTAATAAATGAAATAAATTCCACTAACATGGAATGACCTACAACTAAAAGCTACTTTCCCCTTGACACTGTAGTTAGTTACCGTGCCATGAACTAGCTTGTCTTGCTCACATGTTGTGAAAATTACTGTAAGCAGACGTCTTTCATTTATTAAGTAAAATTATATAATTATTATTTAATGATAGGACAGTTGGAGAGAGACAGAAAAGCAGGGAGAGAGAGAGAGAGAGAGAGAGAGAGAGAGAGAGAGAGAGAGAGAGAGAGAGAGAGAGAGAGAGAGAGAGAGAGAGAGAGGAGGGAAAACATTCAGGAAATGATCTCAGTCGGATTTGAAACCAGGAATTAGTCTCTTACCCGATGAGCTAACACAGTCCCTTACCCAGTGTGCTAACACAGTCTCTTACCCTGTGAGCTAACACAGTCTCTTACCCTGTGAGCTAACACAGTCTCTTACCCAGTGAGCTAACACAGTCCCTTACCCAGTGAGCTAACACAGTCTCTTACCCAGTGAGCTAACACAGTCTCTTACCCTGTGAGCTAACACAGTCTCTTACCCAGTGAGCTAACACAGTCTCTTACCCAGTGAGATAACAGTCTCTTACCCTGTGAGCTAACACAGTCTCTTACCCAGTGAGCTAACACAGTCTCTTACCCAGTGAGCTAACACAGTCTTGTACCCAGTGAGCTAACACAGTCTCTTACCCAGTGACCTAACACAGTCTCTTACCCAGTGAGCTAACACAGTCTCTTACCCAGTGAGATAACAGTCTCTTACCCTGTGAGCTAACACAGTCTCTTACCCAGTGAGCTAACACAGTCTCTTACCCAGTGAGCTAACACAGTCTTGTACCCAGTGAGCTAACACAGTGTCACAGCCTCACCTGATATGGGTGTGTTGTGATCGTAGAAAGCTTTGCGCATGTCATCGATGCTCTTCCAGGGTTCCTCTCGGTTTAGCCGAGCCTCGAGGATCAGCTCAGCCTTGCTGCATTATTGCACCAACACACATTTTCAGGCCCATATTTCATAACAGAAATCAATTCAGGTTCAGTGAGGATTGAGGAATGATGTAAAACTCTGACTCAAGTCATTGAAGAAGCTGTTTTGGTGAAAATTGTGTTCTCTATTCTGGTAAATATTTTAGTGTTGTGGTTTGAGACAAAACACAAAACAAACCGCACACATATAGTGAAACTTACTCTGCGGCAGCTGTTAAGAGGAACTCTGTTTCCTTAGTGAAGGAGAATCGGACCTCTAGGGGCAGAGACAAGGGCCCCTCAGATTTCATGCAGTGAGGTAAACCTTTTTTATACAAATCCCATCTGAAGAACAGCACAGAATGAAATGTTACGACATGCTATGACATACATGTTCAATTCATGTGTGTATGTATGCAGAGTGAATGACCCCTCATGGCCAACCTCTAAACTCTGTACCTTGACCCTGATGACCTCACCTGTAGTCCCTGACCCCTGATGACCTCACCTGTAGTCCCTGACCCTGATGACCTCACCTGTAGTCCCTGACCCCTATGACCTCACCTGTAGTCGCTAATCCCTGACCCCTGATGACCTCACCTGTAGTCCCTGACCCCTGACCCCTGATGACCTCACCTGTAGTCCCTGACCCCTGACCCCTATGACCTCACCTGTAGTCGCTGATCCCTGACCCCTGATGACCTCACCTTTAGTCCTTAACCCTGATGACCTCACCTGTAGTCCCTGACCCCTGATGACCTCACCTGTAGTCCCTGACCCTGATGACCTCACCTGTAGTCACTGACCCCTGAACCCTATGACCTCACCTGTAGTCCCTGACCCCTATGACCTCACCTGTAGTCCCTGACCCCTGACCCCTATGACCTCATCTGTAGTCCCTGACCCCCATGACCTCACCTGTAGTCCCTGACCCCTAACCCCTATGACCTCATCTGTAGTCCCTGACCCCTATGACCTCACCTGTAGTCCTGGGCTCTTTCCTTGAGCTCCTTCTGCCTACAGGACTTGGCCAGAGGATTAATGTCATCAAATACCCTTTTAGCTGTACAAAGAAGAAAATATTATTTTCCTTTATATTCTTATACATTTATTTATCCTTATACATATTCTTACCTCCAGTTCCTCTAGTTATGTTTATGTGTGTTTAGAGTGTGTGTGTGTGTGTGTGTGTAGCGAGCTGACCTTTTCCATCTCTGAAGTAGTGGATCTTGTTGTCTGAGATCCACCTGTAGCAGGGGAAATGTGCTGTGTTCTTCTCTGGGGTCACCACTGTGACCTTGGCACAGAACCAGTTGTCAGGTACTAGCAGAGGTTGCTTGTCCAGTTCCAGCACCACCAGGTCACCCAGGGAGGTGGGGCATTCAATGGTGAGTGCATACTGGGAAAGAAGAGAAAGTGAAAGAGAAGGTGCAAGAGAAGAATGACAACTTAAAAAACGAATGGGACAACTTTCAAACAAAGAATGATTTAACATACTGGGATAGCTAGTGTGGTGGCGAAATTGCCTGATATTTCAAAGAAAAACCCAAATACATTAATTTAACACATAATTATTAAATTACATATGATCTAGTTGGAGCACAACATGGTAAGAAAGACACTAGGACCTTAGACCCACTTCCCTTTAAAGTAACCTGGTAGGATAGATATTTTTGTTGTTGTCTTTTAACAGTACAGACTGAATTTTTTTCTACTGGCTCCTAAGTAGTGCTCTAACTACTACCAACAGTACCGGTACTCGTGTGCGGGGTGAATAAAAATAAAGGCAAATAGTATATAATAGATGTACATGTATATATTGCACATAATAAATATGGATGTTGCACATATTAAAAAGATAGCATATAAATACAACAACAACAAATCCCGGACGAGCCCCCACTTGTTATGAATTGTCTCCGGATAGCCGCTAACGGGCCCCGATACAACCGTAGTCTAGGGGATAGGCCCGGGCTTACATGACGTGGAGACCGGGGAGGCTCCGGCCATTAAGCAACATCCCTATAGGATGCATCCAGCTAAACATGCTCTGGTGAGAGATGAATTACAGTATATGATGGACATTGGGGCGGTTGAACCAGCCCAAAGTGAGTGGAGCTCGCCGGTGGTGCTAATTCCCAAACCAGACGGTTTGGGACACCCAGCGTTGTTGCTACAATGCTGGGTGTCAGCTGGGTGTTAACTTACCGGGGTTATGTCACATAACCTGCTTTCCTAAGCTCATGGCTGATGTGGGATCGTTCCCAAAGGTCCCATATAAGTTTGTGTAGAATTTCCCAAAAGAGGAATCAAGAGGGGCACACACACTATCATGTACATAGGTTTGTAGAATGTTTGAAATGTTCAATCTCAAATGTAATCTAGGCTAAATTCACTTACAATATCATGTATGTTGTACATAAGTTTGTTTGTAGAATGTTTGAATTGTCAATCTCAAGTGCAATGCCAATTGCAAACTCACTCACTCACTCACTCACTCATACAAAGTCAATTATTAATCTTGACAATATTTGTTAAGTATTACTTTGTGGGGGTTTACCCTAACTACTTGTCTTGCTGGTTATATTGATATTGATTTGATCTTTAAAAAATAATAAACAGTGATGGTTTTTCATCGTGACTATTAGTTTGTGTAGTGCTACACTTTGTGTGTTTTCTGCTTTCCATTTTCATTTGATTAAAGAAGTGTATGCAGGGTTTAAAGGGGAAGTTTTTTTTTTTCCTTTCCAACCTTTACTTCCCTGTAGATTAGCTTTACCTGCCTATCCACCATTCAGTCGTTATTTTATTTTTTCTTTCTCAAAGATCGGATGGGGGGGGCGGCTCCATACATACCTTTGCCTTGGGCCCCCATTTTGCTAAATCCGCCACTGTATATTAGATAGGTAGAGTTTTATAATTCTTTTGAACCACCGACTGCATTCACTGTGCTGAGCGAGAACTGCCCAACACAAGTAAAATGATCAAAGTGTGACTGAACAGAATTTATATCAAGGTCAGACCATCGCTTTACCGTTTCTGTTGGATATGTTAAGTCACGATCGGCGTACTGACGAGTGCTCTCTCCTTTCGTCCCCACCAGCTTGATGTAAACACAATGTAATATTCCAGAGCCCACCATGCCACCCGCATGCACAGTCACCGAGTAAGACATCATGGTCGTTCTGTAAAAAATATAGTAGAAAAAATATTATTTCATTAGAATTATCATTGATGCAGGTTAATCTAGTTGAAATTAATGGTGTTTATTGGATAGAAAGGTCTGTCAAAATGTTCTGAAATCGGTTGTTTTTAGATTTACACTCTGAATATTTTTTACTTTACCCTGTTTAAGATCTGACATATAATGTATAAATTGACTAAGATGCTGCAAATTATATTAGAAAAAAGACAACAGCAACTCTTTGTTCTTATTACCGTAACATAAAAGTATTTTCTTAGAGCTCCCACCTGTTAGATGTGAAGATTGGTTGGGTTGGCTTCTGTGAAACAGCTCTTTCACAATTGCCTCTTTTATATCTGTGCAAATATGTGGCACCTCCAGATTCCATGAATCTCTAAATAAAGGTGTTATGACAGTGATTAATAGAACCAGGAAACAAATGGTAACATGAGCAGATTATAGTTTTGTTAATCTAGATTCAAGGGTATTTCCGAAGCCCTTACCTTCCACCAGTAGCATTCTACAACACAATATAACTTCTCCCACTTCTACTTTATATAGGGGTTTGGGTTAAATATTAACGATTCAATTAGCTTAAAATAAATAAATTAAAACATTTGTAAGTAGATCATGCATTTTGTGCTTCCTTGAGAGGGAAAGAATGAAGGAAGACATTTCATTCCAGTAAGGTTAAAAAGCAGCTTCATGCACCAGGTATGCAGGAAAACAACATTCGTGTTCAGGGTACACTGTGGTGTCTTCAATAATTCCTCTTAGACAACAGGTTTCTAATTTGAATAATCCCATTAAAACTCCACAGTTCTTATGTTTTAAGACCACATCATGTGGTCTAGAATAGATGACCAATTCAATCGCTTATACGGTAATTTGTCGAATATTGTGGCTGGACTGACTGTAGTGAGTTAACAGTCTAAATGTGGCTTCACAGGTCTGTCAGAGGGGTTAGTTCAAGAGGCCATTTATAATGCAAATTTAACAAGACAATCCAACACAAAATCACACGACCCTGATACATTATTGTGCGTGGCACCACCTAATATCGTTTCCTCATGTGGCACCACCTCATATCGTTTCCTCATGAACTATAACGGCTATCCTTAGAGGATTGACAAAATATGAATGGCCACACTTCTGATATGTTGGTGTACTTGCAATAAGTCAGATCATATTTGTAAAACATTAAAGACTTGTGATTATTAATAACTCGTAAGGTATAAAAAATAAAATACCAGTTCCATTCGCATTAGGCAGCTGCACAGTGTCAAGATGTTTGCTAAGAAAAAAAACAAGAGGTCTTCGATGATTTTCTCTGCTAATGAATGACTTGCAGATCTTCAGGTAGAACGTCCTCCTTTTATAATACAAAGGAGCTTTCATCAGTTGAGCATGAACAGAAGGAACTCATACTATTACAAGGAAGCAGGAAGTACTCACAAGTGTGGTCTGGTGAGATTAAGTTACTCAATCATTCTTGAAAATCTTTGAGAGTTTCATTCTCTGATAGTTCAACATGTGGCAAACACCATCATTTGTGAAACATATTTTTATTGAGCTGCAAAAAAAGAATGATTTCACATACTGAGAAAGCTATTTAGTTAGTTTGTTTATTGTCATAGACCAATAATAATCAACAGACGAAAACTGCTCTGCTTTGGATCAAAATATCAGCATTCGGTTTACATTCATGTGTAAATCATATTCACTTTTGTAATGTATCGTCTCAATTAAAACTTTAATCCAATGTTACTGTATATGAAGTCAAACAGGAACCAACAGGAGCATATTCTGACACAACCAACATGCTATTACTGTAACATCCTAATCATATCTAAACCCAGAGCAGGTACCAGATGCTGATGCAGGATGAGGCCATGGCCCCTGTCTGCTGTCTAAAGGGACACACTGTTCTCCATCAGCTCAGGATCCATGTATGTGTAGGGAACCTTCAGATCGGGGTTCCTGGCCTTGACAGACTCACTGAAGGCCTTCAACTCTGCTTGGAATGTCTTTATCAGCCTGCAGGGGGCGTCCTCACTGAAGTGCTCATGTGGGTATTCACCAAGAGGGATCTAGCCAGGACGTGAAGAATATGTTATGGATAATCATCTGTCTCACAAGACCGGTGTCAGTTCACCCGACAGGGACTGGTTGAGTCTTTGTTGAACTTACAAAGTCAGTGGACTGCATGCTGAGTAGCCACATGGTGGTTATGCCATGCACCGTGGCCTTGACGTCTGGCAAGGTGTGCAGCATGGTGCTCTCAGAACTCTGCCCCTTAGTGGTGGGAGGAGGCAGTTGCAGGGAGACCGGGGTGTTGAGCGGCCAACCGCCATAGTCGAACTTCAAAGAAGGGAAACAGCTCATTTTTATTACCAGGTTGATGTTAAATACTACAGAGGAAGAACTGACTGGTAGTGACAGTTTGGAATTGCTTTCAATCTTGAGTTCAAACTTCACTTTAAGTTTGACATAGAATCCTACCTGTCCACTGTTGACAGCAGAGTGCTGGATGGAGCCTGTAAAGATCACCATGGTGACAAACTTGACGAGTTCCGCCACAGTCTAAAAAGATTCAGGGATTCCTGGAAATTGAATAAAAATGGACTCAATTTTATTGGATGTTATAGAGCCTAAAGGACATATTCAAAATAAATAAATAATAATTAAAGGGCAGAAAACTATCAGTGTCAACGACAGTGATTCCCTGCTATGAGTCGTGAGATCTGACATGGAGATTAGGAAAGATGGCAACATAACCCTTTGTGTTTAAGACAATACCAATACATCAATATACGTTAAATATGCTGCTCTGAACTGTGTTACCTGAGCTGGCCCTGGACATGAATCCATGGATGAAGATATCCTTGATCCAGTTCTGCAGCTCAGAGTCCTGCTGGACGTCAAAGTCTGGCTTGTAGTAGTGACCGATCACTCCCTGGACAAACCTATGAACAACCACAAGCACATTACAACTACTCAGGATATGCAGAGAACACACAGCAACATACACACCTGTGGATCACATCCCACAGCAATATATACATCTGTGGATCACATCCCACAGGTACATTCACACCTGTGGATCACATCTCACCGACGCCGCCAACTAGACAGAAAATTAGAATAGATTTAGTTTCATACAAACCTAACCTTTTTTCCACATAATTGGAATATGTCTAAGTTTGTTGCATTGTGTACAGTAAAGGTACAATGTTCTTGCCTGAGTGAAAACTCCTTTTTCTGATATCAGCAGAGATCTCGCCAGGGCATTGATTTGAAGGGTGTAGCGGGTATGGGGAATGAGGAGCTGAAACACGACAAATCATTTAATTAATATTAAAAACTGATGGAGATTAATGGTGTTCAGATTTTGCCTTTTGATATAGCAAACAATGCCTAAAAAAACAACCTTATATTGGTAGTAACTAGGGATGCACCGATACCAATATCATACCAGTATCGGTATCGGGCCGATACCAGGCTCATGTACATGTACTGGTAAAAATACCCCCGATACCAAGACCGATACCTCACGTAAAAAAAAAAAGAGAAATGAAATAACTAAAGATATATAGCTGGTTGGCGCTGGTTATGCTCGCTCCCAGGGCGTCTGTTAGAACACAACTCTTGGCTTTCTTTTGTAGATTTGTGCTAATTTGTGCGTTTGTGATAAGCACATACAAATAATACTTTTTTCATTCGAGTAATGACAAATAAGCTGTCCTACATTCATTAGTCTCACTGTGTTGTGCTTGGAAAACTGCCACATCACCCAATGTGTCTATACATTTTTCTAAACATATAGGTATGGGTATCGGTGAGTACGAGAAAAAAATATTGGTACTCTTACTAGGTCCTTAAATTTTTTTGCGATGCATCCCTATAACGTTTCATGTAACAATTATCACAACATGGAGGATATTTCCTCCAACCTGCTGACCTTGTAGAGGGGGTGCACCATGGGAAGGTTGCGCAGCAAGGCCACAGCGAACACCTCGCTGAGGAGGTGGGTACGCAGCAGGTGGGCGTTCAGCTCGTGGTCATTAAAGTATGCGCTCCTCACGAAGATCTTGGCCATCAGCCAGTCGTACTTTGAGTCGGTGGGGAAGAAGATGGGGTTTTTCTTTCCTGGCTTCTGCTTCAACTGTGGAGAGGAGAGACAAGAGGTCAGGCACAAACTGTGGAGAAGAGAGACAAGAGGTCAGGCACAAACTGTGGAGAAGAGAGACAAGAGGTCAGGCACAAACTGTGGAGAGGAGAGACAAGAGGTCAGGCACAAACTGTGGAGAAGAGAGACAAGAGGTCAGGAACAAACTGTGGAGAGGAGAGACAAGAGGTCAGGCACAAACTGTGGAGAAGAGAGACAAGAGGTCAGGAACAAACTGTGGAGAGGAGAGACAAGAGGTCAGGCACAAACTGTGGAGAGGAGAGACAAGAGGTCAGGCACAAAGAAACATAGTCTCTGTTTTTTCATAGGATGACATTTACTCACACAGACACGCCTACATGCTGGGACTATCACAATTGTTCAACTTGACGCCTTGGACTTCATGTATTATCAGATTACCTGGATGGCGATGGGTATCAGTTTGTCGTCTGGGGTCTTCTGGAGCAGAACGAGAAGAGCTGTAAGGTACTGCTGTTTCCCGTTGATCTTGTTAGCGGTCACTCCATCCAGCTGTTTGTAGTCCACCAGGTAGATGTTCCCCTTCTGTTGGAGAGAGGGGACAACTTGCTGAATGAACGGAATCTCAACCATATCTTTGGGGGACTTGGTTGGAGTTTCTCGTCGAAAGGATATTTTGTGCTACATAACCTTCCGGTAGGAAGTACAGTACCTTGATTTGGTCAGTTAGGCTACTCGCTCCATGCAGGGAGGCCCTGACCATGTCGTCGGTGACGGGGAAATTCTCCTGCAGCTGGTAGCACCGTCGGATGATCGTGGGGTTGACTCCGTTCAGGAACTGGTAGCCAAATAAAGTGTCCTCTTTTCAGTGTTCTTGGACGTAGTCTGATGGGTACAGAATATGAAATTGAAAGACTATTTGATAAAACTAAACAACATTTGATTATTGAAATGGCTGTGGAAAAACAGCTTGGGTTTGCAAGTTGTTAGAACCGATGCATAGCTACGGTTACCAACAACAGGAGAACATCTGAAAGTAAGTATTTAGTAACACTGAGGACCAGCAAGTTGTATAGTTAGTTACCGTGCCATGAACCAGCTTGTCTTGCTCACATGTTGTGAAAATTAAGCAGACATCTTTCATTTATGAAATTATAAATTATTGATTCGCTTGACTTCACCAGAACACATGTTCTTCAGACTGTACCCTGCTTCCTTGGAATAGTAAGAGTTACTTACAAGTGAACTTGCGTCACTTGACAAGAACGGGATCCCATCTGAAGAACAGCACAGAATTAAATGTTACAACATGCTATGACAGTCATGTTCAATTCATGTCTGTATGTATGCAGAGTGAATGACCCCTCATGGCCAACCTCTAAACTCTGTACCTTGACCCTGATGACCTCACCTGTAGTCCCTGACCCCTGACGACCTCACCTGTAGTCCCTAACCCTGATGACCTCACCTGTAGTCCCTGACCCCTGATCCTGATGACCTCACCTGTAGTCCTGGGCTCTTTCGTCAAGCTCGTTCTCCCTATAGGACTTCGCCCGAGGATGTATGTCATCAAACACTCTTTTAGCTGTACAAAGACAATAAAAATAAAATATTATTTTCCTTTATATTCTTATACATGTATTTATCCTTATACATATTCTTACTTCCAGCTCCTCTAGCCATGTTTATAATGTGTGTTTAGAGTGTGTGTGTGTTCAGAGTGTGTGTGTGTAACCCGCTGACCTTTGCCCTCTCTGAAGTAGTGGACCTTGTTGTCTGAGATCCACCTGTAGCAGGGGAAATGTGCCGTGTCATTCTCTGGGGTCACCACTGTGACTTTGGAACAGAACCAGTCATCAGAAACGACCAGAGCTTGCTTGTCCAGTTCCAGCACCACCAGGTCACCCAGGGAGGTGGGGCATTCAATAGTGAGTGTATACTGGGAAAGAAGAGAAAGTGAAAGTGCAGTTCAAATTAGTTTTTTTTTTGAAGAATGACAGAATGACAACTTGAAAATGAATGGGACAACTTTCAGACAAAGAATGACATCACATACTGGAAAAGCTAGTTAGTTAGTTTATTGTCATGTCAGATACACAGCAAATGTTTACTCCTCGACAGGTCTGCAAACGCCTTTGTAAACCGAGTTTTGTTAAAACGTTTGTTAACCGAGACCGTAGGTCATGGTAGACGCCATGTTGTCAGAGCAATCAGCTGCACTTGCACTGGTGACGTCACTACATCTCCAAGGCAACACATCAACAAAATCAATTCGTCTTCTGTCTGCTTCAGATACCTCCTTAAAACGGGAAACGATTGCGGGGCGTTTGCGGACCTGTGCAAAAACCATATTTTGTTGTTTTAGGCTTTTTTGGGGGCAATTTAGGCTACTTTGTTGCCGAGCAGATGCCACGTTGTTAAGGTCAATGGCTACATCTCCAAGGCAACCGCTTGTTGCTAGGTCCGTAAAAACGTTTATTTACCTCTGCGAACTTAAGACCTTTTTGGAACGTAAACAATAACAGATCAGTTTAGAACGTAAAGCCCTGAACTACATCCGGCTAGCGCGTTTCCTACATTAGTCGCTAGCTACTTTACCATCGAGTTAACACGACTAGCGCATATTACCATCAATTAACTGGCTGTGAATAGCAGCGATACATCGAATAGTGTCCCCTAACCGTCCCACTGGATCAGAACGTTATTTATTTTAGGCTATAATTTATTTTAGGCTGATCTGAAATTGATAGCCTACCTAAGGTACTGTAGAGCTAGAGCTAATCTATCCCGATGTCTACCACTATTAGTATTTCAAATAGTAGCTTGACAGAACCAGGTCACAATCTTAATTTTAAAATCCAGTTTAGTTGGATTCCATATCAGATGGGTGGAGTTTTATAATTATTTTGAACTACTGACTGCATTCACTTTGCTGAGCGAGAACTGCCCAACACAAGTAAAATAATCAAAGTGCGACTGAGCAGAACTTCTATCCAGGTCGGACCATCGCTTTACCTCTTTTGTTTGAAATCCCCAGACAGGACTGGCCCTCTGACGAGCGCTCTCTCCATTCGTCCCCACCAGCTTGATATAAACACGATTGAATATGCCAGACCACAACTTGTCACTCGCAAGCATAGTCACCAAGTAAGATATCATGGTCGTTCTGTAGAAAATAAAATAGTAGAAAAATATATATTTTTTAGAATGATCATTGATGCAGGTTAATCTTAGTTTAAATCAACAGTGTTTATTGGATAGAAAGGCCTGTGACAATGTTCTGAAATCAGTTAAGTTTTTAGATTTACATTCTGAATACTTTTTACTTTACCCCCTTTAAAATCTGACATATAATGTATAAATTGACTAAGCTGGTGCAAATTATATTATAAAAAAGACGACATTAACATTTGATAAGTTCTCTAAGAAATAATACAGCATCTCTTTGTTCTTAGTAACGTAATAAGTATTTTCTTAGAGCTCCCACCTAGATGTGAAGATCGGTCGGGTTGGCTTCTGTGAAACAGCTCTTTCATAATTGTCCCTTTTATATCTGTGCAAAAAAGTGGCACCTACAGATTCCATTAAACTGTAAACAAAGGTGTCATGACAGTTATAAATAGAACCAGGAAACAAACGGTACCATGAGCATATTACAGTTTTGTTCATCTAGATTCCCAAAGCCCTTACCTTCCACCAATAGCAACAGAATCTACAACAGAATATAACTGATCCCACTTCTACTTTAAATATGGGTTTGGGTTAAATATTTGCCAATAGATTTGCCTTAAAAAAACAATCACTTAAACAAATATTAATAAAATGTATTTTGCCATTGTGCTTCCTTGATAAGGAAAGAATGAGGATTAATGTTGAGGAAGTTGTGTGTTGGCTCAAGGTGGGTTTTAGTTCTCACCATGGAGTGTCGGTAAGAACACAGACAAGGCAGTCTGCATTTCTTTTACTACAACAACTTTGGGTTTGTATATGTTTTTTTGTCTGTGCGGTCTGAAACAAACTGAATATACAAACTATCAACGATACAAAGTAATCATATGCATATACACATATATGCACAGCCTGTAACAAGCCTAAATAGGCTACACCATTTAAGAAGATACAAGGCTATGCTAGCATTGGAAGTCTATGCTAATTACCTGTGCAATACACATATACATATATATATATAAGGCCGTTCTCCCAGAACTATGATCAAGACACATCACCACCCGTCACCAAGTGAGTACAATAATTACCACAAACATTAATAACTATGATCCGACATCAATGTACACACAACACTCACTGCTCATTGAATCGAACGAGTGTGGTGTTTTCAATTCATCTTAGACAACAGGGTTCTAATTTGAATAATCCCATTAAAACTCCATAGTTCTTATGTTTGAATCTGTCTGTATTACGAGCCAACCTTCATACATCTAGTGATCTAGATGACCAATTCAATCGCTTATTTAGTCTTGTATCTCAGTAATGATACGGTAATTTGGCTCATGTTGTGGCTGCACTGACCGTAGTGAGTTAACAGTCTAATTGTGGCTTTAGAGGTCTGTCAGACGGGTTAGTTCAAGAGGCCATTTATAATGCAAATTTAACAAGACAATCCAACACAAAATCACACTACACTGATACATTATTGGGCGTAGCACTACCTGATATCGTTTCCTCATGAACTATAACGGCTATCCTTTTTTACAGAATTTACAAAAAATTAATGGCCACACTTCTGATATGTTGGTGCACTTGCAATAAGTCAGATCATGTTTGTAAAAAATTTAAGACTTGATTATTAAGTGATTATTAATAACTCTTAAGGTATAACAAAATAAATAAATTCAAGTACAGTTCCATCTGCAATTAGGCAGCTGCACAATGTCAAGATGTTTGCTAAGAAAACATCCAATAATTTTCTCTGCTAATGAATGACTTGCAGATCTTCAGGTAGAACTGCCTTATTTGGTAATACAAATGAACTTATATCAGTTGCTGTGTTACTTATTCACCAGTGAGTATGAACAGAAGGAACTGAAACTACTACAAGGAAGCAGGAAGTACTCTTCTGGTGAGATTAAGTTACTCAAGCATTCTTGACAATATTTGAGAGTTTCGTACTCTGATAGTTCAACATGTGGCAAACACCATAGTTTGTGAAACATCTTTTTATTGAGCTGCAAACATTTTTTTTGCTCTTATTTGGATCAGAATATCAGCATACAGTTTTCATTCATGTATGAATCATATTCACTTTTGTAATGTATCGTCTCAAGGAAAACTTTTAATTCAATGTTACTGTGAATGAAGTCTGACAGGAACCAACAGGAGCATATTGTATTCTGACACAACCAACATGCTATTACTGTAACATCCTAATCATATCTAAACCCAGAGCAGGTACCAGATGCTGATGCAGAATGAGGCAATGGCCCCTGTCTTCTGACTAAATAGCCACACTGTTCTCCATCAGCTCAGGATCCATGTATGTGTAGGGAACATCCAGACCGGAGTTCCTGGCCTTGACAGACTCACTGAAGGCCTTCAACTCTGCTTGGAATTCCTTTATCAGCCTGCAGGGGGCGTCCTCACTGAAATGACCCTCTGGGTATTCACCAAGACGGACCTGGCCAGGACATCATAGGAATAATAGGTTCAGAACTTGGAGGAAATGAAAATAGTTTGTTTCAAACACATTCTGCAGGTTTTTAATTCATGAAAACACAAACCAAAGGATCAACATCCTAATAAAATTAATTGTGGGCTGTAGCTATTCCAGATATCCTACTAATTACATCATTCATTTAGCAGACACTTTTACCCTAAGCGATGTACAAATCAAGAATCGAAAGATCAAGAATCTACCAGTATTTCAGTGGTCAAGGAACGATCTGTATTTAACCGCCACATCACAAAGTAACCAGTCTTCTTCTGGACTTACAAAGTCAGTGGACTGCTTGCTGAGCAGCCACATGGTGGACATGCCCTGGACCGTGGTGTTGACGTCCGGCAGGGTTCTGAACAGGAGGGCTTCGTTGCACTGTCCTTTACCGCTGGGGGGCGGGAGTTGCAGAGTGATGGGCGTGTTCGGCATCCAACCACCATAGTCGAACTGGGACAAAGAAACATGTCAGGAATCAGTCACCGGTTTCCAGGAATTGATGGGTTATAGAGCATGGTACACCAGTCTATTGATTCATATCGCTCTTCCATTGGACCGTGGAACCAGGACGGAAGGTTTACAACACCAGTTTTGAGGTGTGTTGTGTTGCTGTGATGCCGCGCAGGGGTGGAGGTTTGTTTTCAAACCCCTTCTTTTAATAACAGAGGATGTGGCTGTTAAATATAATTTTCATACTAAAAACTGTGTGTCAAGGTGAGGGGGACACATATTTGCCATTTTCAAAAAGTGGGTGGGGCCTGTCTACCTACCTGTTTACCTCTCTGTCACCCTCTGTCTATCTGTCTACCTGTCTGTACCTGTCTGTTTACCTGCCTGTCTACCTGTCTATTTACCTGCCTGTCTACCTGTCTGTTTACCTGCCTGTTTACCTGTCTGTCTACCTCTCTGTCACCCTGTTTGTCTATCTGTCTACCTGTCCACTGTTGACAGCAGAGTGCTGTGCTGAGCCGGTGAAGATCGCCACAGTGACGATCTTGACGAGTTCCTTCACAGTGTCCAAAGACTGGGGAACTCCTGCACATGGACACATAACAAGACAAAACACAGTATATCATTAATATTTATCCTTACGGCTCAATCCTTTCACTGATTAATCTGAAAATGAGACTAAGACATTCATGTGTGAAACGAAAGATTTTTGCTAAAATCAAAAGATAAAGGTAGTGTACGCTGGTCTTTTATTTAGATTTGTTTCTGGATGTGTATTTTAAAGTGAAATTAATAGTTAAATTCATTAAATTAATGATGAACAAGATACCCTGAACTGTGTTACCTGAGCTGGCCCTGGACAGGAATCCATGGATGAAGATATCCTTGATCCAGTTCTGCAGCTCAGAGTCCTGCTGGACGTCAAAGTCTGACTTGTAGTAGTGACCGATCACTCCCTGGACAAGCCTATGAACAACCACAAGCACATGAGTAACTAGTACTAACTGGTCAGGACACAACCACAAGCACATGAGTAACTAGTACTAACTGGTCAGGACACAACCACAAGCACATGAGTAACTAGTACTAACTGGTCAGGACACAACCACAAGCACATGAGTAACTAGTACTAACTGGTCAGGACACAACCACAAGCACATGAGTAACTAGTACTAACTGGTCAGGACACAACCACAAGCACATGAGTAACTAGTACTAACTGGTCAGGACACAACCACAAGCACATGAGTAACTAGTACTAACTGGTCAGGACACAACCACAAGCACATGAGTAACTAGTACTAACTGGTCAGGACACAACCACAAGCACATGAGTAACTCCTCAGGGTATATCCAGGGAACCAGGGGAATAGGTTTGTTTTCACATGTGGGTGGGACAGCTTTTTTTAATAACTGAGGATGTGGCCGTTCAATATGATTCTTATTAAAAAGTGGAGGGAACAGATTGTACGTTTTACATTTATTCATTTAGCAGACGCTTTTATCCAAAGCGACTTCCAAGAGAGAGCTTTACAAAGTGCATAGGTCACTGATCATAACAACAAGATAGCCACAAAAACATTGCGAGTAGCCAAAACATGAAGCACACATTGTGAACAACCAAAGTAAGTGCCAAAGGGAAGAACCATAAGAGCATGTAGTTAAACAAGTTACAATTAAACAACATGAACTGCTATAAGTGCAAATGTACCTGTGGAAAAAACAAGCAACAATAATAAAAACAATATATCACAGCGAGTACAAAAAATTTAAATCAGTTACCACTAACCACAAGAGCAACAAGTCTCTAAGCAAGAGTCATTGTGATCCTTGAGGAAACTAACATCGGGTCAAGCGAACCATTCCTAAGTACTGTTGTACTCCCGGAACAAGTGCGTCTTGAGCCTTTAGAAAGAGGTTAGACGTTTTCAGAAAGAGGTTAGATGTTCCATCTACAGAGAACACACAGCAACATACCGTACACACCTGTGGATCACATCCCACAGAAACACACACCTGTGGATCACATCCCACAGCAACATACACACCTGTGGATCACATCCCACAGCAACATACACACCTGTGGATCATATCCCACAGCAACATACACACCTGTGGATCACATCCCACAACAACATACACACCTGTGGATCACATCCCACAGCAACATACACACCTGTGGATCATATCCCACAGCAACATACACACCTGTGGATCACATCCCACAGCAACATACACACCTGTGGATCACATCCCACAGCATCATACACACCTGTGGATCACATCCCACAGCAACATATACACCTGTGGATCACATCCCACAGCATCATACACACCTGTGGATCATATCCCACAGTCTGAGCCCGTCGTCTCTGTAGTAGAAGTTGGGGATGGATTCCAGACCTCGTGCAGCGATGTCCTCCGGCAGACAGAGGGAGCTGTAGGTCAGAGAGGACACCGCTCTCCGCAGGATAGTAAACATTCCCTCTCCACCCGACGCCGCAAACTACACATTCATAGGAACTAGGAAGTTATTCAGACTAGCAAACAAACTTGGGCAACCCTGAACATAAATGTTATATTAACTACCATGTATCTACATATGTATATACAGTACATATAATACCTAACGTAACAACCTTAGTTATACCACAAGGGGTAACATCCACTTATCCCTTACACCTATCCCCCATATTGTTATATACCACTAACACTTGACACTATGTCATTGCATTGCAGTACTCTTTACTTTAGTGACAACTTTTTACTAAGAAGCTACCATGCAGAAAGCCAACAAGAACAAAAAGTTACGAAAAAAAGCTTTGAAAGGTTGAAAAAATAATTTCGAAAAAGGTTTCTAAGAAACGTTAAACATATACGTTTTTGTGTCGTGTTGTGTGTAAATGAACAGTTTCAAAAGGAAAAAGTTGCGAAGGACTTGAAGGTTGGAAAGACAAAAAAAAGAAAGAAAGAAGAATAAAAAGGTTTTGGAAAAAACGTTTAGAGAAAAGTTTGGAAAAAAAACATTTGAACTAAAAGTTTAGAAAGGTTTTTTTTTCTTCAAAGGTTGAATTTTTTTCATGTTTAACGTGTCTTTTTGTATTAATCTATTAAAATATGTGAGGTCCAACAGGTCGTAGTAGTGGCTACTTTTTACTTAAGTATATGTCTGAGCCCATACTTCTTGAACTTGAGTCTTTTTAAACATGAGTATCTGTAGCTACTTGTACTTGAGTGAAGGATGTGTGTACTTTTGCAATTTCTGTTCCCATGTACTTACAATGTTTTACTGTAAATCTTGCTAGGAAGTTATATGGTAGTTTATGTAATCTGTAATCTTTACTGTAAAGTGTTACTGAAGATTGAAATATTGTAGATTAAGACTACCAGTTAATTACTAACAAAATACTGTAAATAAAAAAAGGTTTAACGAATAAACAAATATAGTTAGCCTGTAACTGGAAACCATATGTTATTAATTTTGATTTCATTAAATTTAATATTTATTCATTTAAACCACTTACTTGAGTGAAAACTCCATCCTTTGATATCAGCAGCAGTCTGGCCAAGAAATTGATTTGAAGGGTGTAGCGGGTATGGGGAATGAGGAGCTGGAAAAAAATGTTGTGTCCTGACCATTTGAATTGGATCATGAAAATAACCTTAAACATAATATGTTACTTCAGTCAATAGTTGTCAGATTAGGGTGTGAGTAATTAATTTCAACAATAGCAATAAAAAATAAAAACGGTTTATTTCAATAAATAAATAAAAAACATATACTTTAGTGTTACATTTAATTTGACATCGACCAGTGTTTGCAAAGCAGCCTTGTCTACGTTTGTCCTTGACAGCTGCAACGGTGTAAAGGAAATCAGTTTTGATAACATGGAGGCCATTTCCTCCAACCTGCTGACCTTGTAGAGGGGGTGCACCATGGGAAGGTTGCGCAGCAAGGCCACAGCGAACACCTCGCTGAGGAGGTGGGTACGCAGCAGGTGGGCGTTCAGCTGGTGTTCGCTGAAGTCGGCGCTCCTCACGAAGATCTTGGCCATCAGCCAGTCGTACTCTGAGTCGGTGGGGAAGAAGATGGGGTTGTCCTCTCCTGGCTTCTGCTTCAACTGTGGAGAGGAGAGACAAGAGGTCAGGCACAAACTGTGGAGAAGAGAGACAAGAGGTCAGGCACAAACTGTGGAGAAGAGAGACAAGAGGTCAGACACAAACTGTGGAGAGGAGAGACAAGAGGTCAGGCACAAACTGTGGAGAAGAGAGACAAGAGGTCAGGCACAAACTGTGGAGAGGAGAGACAAGAGGTCAGGCAGAAACTGTGGAGAGGAGAGACAAGAGGTCAGGCACAAACTGTGGAGAGGAGAGACAAGAGGTCAGGCACAAACTGTGGAGAGGAGAGACAAGAGGTCAGGCACAAACTGTGGAGAGGAGAGAAAGAGGTCAGGCACAAACTGTGGAGAAGAGAGACAAGAGGTCAGACACAAACTGTGGAGAGGAGAGATCAGAGGTCAGGCACAAACTGTGGAGAGGAGAGACAAGAGGTCAGGCAGAAACTGTGGAGAAGAGAGACAAGAGGTCAGACACAAACTGTGGAGAGGAGAGACAAGAGGTCAGGCACAAACTGTGGAGAGGAGAGACAAGAGGTCAGGCAGAAACTGTGGAGAGGAGAGACAAGAGGTCAGGCACAAACTGTGGAGAAGAGAGACAAGAGGTCAGGCACAAACTGTGGAGAAGAGAGACAAGAGGTCAGGCACAAACTGTGGAGAGGAGAGACAAGAGGTCAGGCAGAAACTGTGGAGAGGAGAGACAAGAGGTCAGGCACAAACTGTGGAGAAGAGAGACAAGAGGTCAGGCACAAACTGTGGAGAGGAGAGACAAGAGGTCAGGCACAAACTGTGGAGAAGAGAGACAAGAGGTCAGGCACAAACTGTGGAGAAGAGAGACAAGAGGTCAGGCAGAAACTGTGGAGAAGAGAGACAAGAGGTCAGGCACAAACTGTGGAGAAGAGAGACAAGAGGTCAGGCACAAACTGTGGAGAGGAGAGACAAGTTTCCGTTTACTGTTGTTGAAACTGGGGCTGTTACTTGATTTTTATTTCTGCTGAAATATCCTGGCCATATTACTTAAGTTCTTCTTTCTGTTAGACCTAAAACTACTGATCTGTCTAAGATGTGTGATATATCCCCCAAAAGCAGTTACATAAACCTATAACAACAAACATCCGTATCCTATCAAGGATGATTTCTGATGTGGAAGGAGAGTAATCTCCGAGGACCATGGTACCTGGATGGCGACGGGTATCAGTTTGTCATTCGGGGTCTTCTGGAGCAGAACGAGAGGAGCTGTAAGGTACTGCTGTTTCCCGTTGATCTTGTTAGCGGTCACTCCATCCAGCTGTTTGTAGTCCACCAGGTAGATGTTCCCCTTCTGTTGTTGACAGCAGAAAGCAGGAGAGGGCTTGAGATCAAAACAGACTTGGACTAAGTTTACTATCAAAAATCTAAGGTGCGCTCATGTTTTTTTACTTTGACCTTATGATGGACGTATTACCAAATGACCCCAAATGAGTTCTTCAGAAGACCAAAACAAACCTTGATTTCGTCAGTTAGGCTACTCGCTCCGTGCAGGAAGGCCCTAACCATGTCGTCGGTGACAGGGAAATTTGCCGGCAGCTGGTAGCACCGTCGGATGATCGTGGGGTTGACTCCGTTCAGGAACTGGTAGCCAAAAAACTCGTCCTCCCTCCAGTGTTCCTGGACATAGTCTGGAGAAGTCCTAGGTATGACAGTGTCTATACAAGGCTGTAAACAGTACAATATCGCTTAGAATCTTTCACTGATTTTGAGGCCTCATTCTCACCTGAGATAGGCGTCCTGTTGCAGGTAAAGACTTGGCCAATGTCATCAATGTTCTTCCACAGCTTCTTGGAATTTGCATAACCCTTGAGGCTCAGCTCTGTCAGTCTGCAAAGCAACACAACGTCAAGAAGGTTCTTCATTTCCATAACAACTTAATTGGCTTTTATTGACTTGAAAAAATATGTGAACAGTACAAATGCTGCATTTTGCTCAACTAGTTTAAGTAATTATATCAGCTGTTGCGGATGTAGAAGAATAACTATGCACACATGCACGTCATCACACACATGTCCACACACGGCCACACACACACGGCCACACACACACACGGCCACACACACAGGAACTCACGCTGAAGATGCTGTGAAGAGGAACTGGGTGGTCTTGGTGAAGGAGAAGCGGACCTCGCAGGGCAGATCTAGAGGGCTCTCTGCTTTGATGGCATGAGGAAGGCCCTCTCCAGGTACATCCCAGCTGAGGAACACAGGAGAACAGAGCAGGAGAGAAGACAATAAGTCAGTAAGCAGTTTGCAATCTGTGTCGATTACCTCTGGCACCTGTGCAACCTGACCTCACCTGTAGTCCCTGACCCCTGACCTCACCTGTAGTCCCTGACCTCTGACCTCACCTGTAGTCCCTGACCCCTGACCTCACCTGTAGTCCCTAACCTCTGACCTCACCTGTAGTCCCTGACCCCTGACCTCACCTGTAGTCCCTGACCTCTGACCTCACCTGTAGTCCCTGACCCCTGACCTCACCTGTAGTCCCTGACCTCTGACCTCACCTGTAGTCCCTGACCCCTGACCTCACCTGTAGTCCCTAACCTCTGACCTCACCTGTAGTCCCTGACCCCTGACCTCACCTGTAGTCCCTGACCTCTGACCTCACCTGTAATCCTGGGCTCTGGACTTCAGCTCCATCTCCCTGCAGTATATGGCCAGGGGATGCTTTTCATCAAACACTCGATAAGCTGGAAACAAACCAAGAAAAGAAAGAATTGTGTGAACATTTTTTATCTTTCTCCAACCAGCTGGAATTCTTCATGCAGAGTGTGTTTGTGTGTGTGTGGACATTTTCTTGGTCCCCAAAATGGCAAGTGGTATTTATAGGAGGTTTAGGAAGTTTAGGGTTAGAATTTGAATTACATTAAGGTTGGGATTAGGAGTTTAAGGATAGTTCGGGGTTAGGGCTGATAGACTGGGTTAGGGTTCAGGATAGATTTTTGAGATAAGGTTTAGGTTAAGATGAGGGTTAGGGAAAACAGGATGAGTGTGTGTGAGTGTGTGTGTGTGTGGCCCACTGACCTGTCCCCTCTCTGAACAGGTGCTTCTCCAGGTCGGAGATCCACCTGTACACGGGGAAATGTGCCGTCTCACCCTCCGGTGTCTCCACGGTGACCTTGGAGCAGAACCAGGCGTCCTGGGGCATGAGAGGGAGGGTCTTCTTGTCCAGCTCGACCAGCAGCAGTCTCCCCAGGGGGGCGGAGCACCACACGGTGAAGAGGTCCGCCTGGAGGAGAGAAGACGACACTTCACTAGTCACCAGGCTGAAACACGTTACAGCAGCAGAAAGAAAGAGATAATAAAGTGACGCATTAAAATAAGGGGAAAGAAATACAAAAGGACAATTAATAACAGGGAGTTATTAAAAATGAAAAAATAGACGTTGTGTCCTTGGGCAAGGCACTTCACCCTACTTGCCTCGGGGAGAATGTCCCTGTACTTACTGTAAGTCGCTCTGGATAAGAGCGTCTGCTAAATGACAATGTAAATTTAATAAATATATAGGCTAGGCTAATAATATGATTATATGAATATGAACACAATGATTATGTTCATAGAGACAGAGTGAGAACGGGAGAAAAAGAGAGAAGATGGATAAGAATAATCTTCCACATCTCTCATATTTCGTAATACTTAAGAGGGTAAAGGACAAGCTGTTTCGCGGGTATTGACACACTGTTTGAACAAGCTTTTATGACCGTGTTGACTCACCGCACCCTGGTAGAAACCGCCTTTGAGGTTAGCCAGCCAGCGGTGGTCGCTCTCCCCCTCCGCGCCCACCAGCTTAATGTACAGCTTGTTCATCGTGCCAGCCTGGGCCATGCTGCCCGTGAACACGGTCACCTTGTACTGAGCCATCTGGAGTGCAGTGCCTGTGATGCGGCTGGTGATGACAGTTCTTCTTCTCTTCTTCTAGGAGGCGATACTAGCAAAACAGAGGAACAATAACAGGCACTTTTATTGATGCAGCTGGTGATGACACTTCTTCTCAGTGGCTTTGGTACCTATATTTTTCATTTGTCTGCTGTTTCCTATGTTATCAATTGCTTATGTTATGTTGATTTGTATTATGATGATACGTAATGTATTGGTTCTCTGTTAAATTGCCTTACCACTGTGAAAGAACATTCTAGAATGTTCTTTGAGTGCTTGGGCTTGGCAGTTATTGCTTAAGTTTCCGTTTACTGTTGTTGAAACCAGGGTTGTTACTTGATTTTTATTTCTAGATAAAAGACCCAAAACTACTGATCTGTCTAAGATGTGTGATAAGATGTAAATTCTGGAGAAGGCAGGCCGGAAGGAGTCACGACAAAGGAAAGGAGTTGACTTGGGTTTATTAGTCGAGCAGCCCGGATCAAACAATCAGTTCAAGACGAGCTGATGGCATGAGTGAGAACTCTGTCTCTCCGTCGTGCTTAAATACATGGGTTGGACAATACATATATAGAATGCACAGAATTGCTTCCTTAACGGGTCTTCAGTGGTCAATGTATTGACACCCTAGAACGTTCAGCAGGTGAAGTGGTCGTTAATCACATAAGCCTTATTTGTACATGATTTTCCTCACTGTCTCCCCACTGTCTGGCCTGCATGCTATATTCTGCTCAGAGGGGGCCTCGCTGCATGACCTCTTGACCTTACAGAGACACACGCTGTACATGTACCCAGAAACTCTGCCTTACAATGTGTTTACATAAATATTTGTATTTTTTCCTTTGTGCTTTGCAATATTGTAAAATAGTCTTGTATTTTCTCTATCGCATTCGCATAAATAAGACACGACATTGACCGAGGCGGCTAAATTCGTACAAACATTGTTCCTATCCTATGCCCGTTTGTGGATCGCTATATCCATGCCTCAAGAAAATGACCAAGGAGGCTAAAGTGATAGAAATAGAGTCCATGTCCGTGATGGAGCTGGTGATTATAATGTCGTAGCACATTTGAAATGTGCAGGCAGTTTTGACCTCTGTAAACACATTTATGTATGTAACAAACTTCATGGATCTATACTGAAAGTATCCACTTTATATTGTCGTTCTGTTAGCTAGCCCTTTCGAAAGCAGTTGAATATGGGTTGTAAAAGCAAATTCGGCTCTAAATAACGAAATAGAAATGACCCATTTTCCTTGCTTGGTGTCATTTCATTGCAAATACATTTGTTAATCGCATTACATTAGCCTACATTAAGTCATTTAGCTGACGCTCTTATCCAGTGATTTACAGTAAGTAGGGTGAACTGCCTTGCCCAAAGACACATCATTTTGCACAGCGGGGAATTGAACCGTCAACCTTCTGATTAATAGCCCAATTCCCTAACCGCTCAGCCATCTGACCCCCTGCATTAGTTCAATCGATTAACAAAAGGTATTCGCAATGAAATGAAACAAAGAAAATAGGTAAATTCTGCCCCATCACTGCATCATCACTGCATCATCACTGTGCCCCATCTATAATTCCAGCAATCTGTGTGTGTGCTACCAATTTTATCACGTGCACTATGCACTATCTGTAGTTCAAGGAATCTATATTTGTGTGTTTCACTGACATCTTAATCACCAATTGCATCACAGGCACTGTGCACTAGTTAGAGGGATGTAACAGACGTGGTCGCGCCCCCGCGAGCTGGGGCACAGGCCCCTATTCATATCCCTTTTTTTAACTTTCAAGCTTGCTGCACACAATGCACTACTAGGCTATAGAAACTCCCCTTGCTTAACCCACTATACAACAGTTCAGGGACAAGTTTGATATCAGCTTTGGCAGGGACATCATTAGTGCGAGCGCGCACATTTCTTTCTCAATCATTTGAGCGCGAATACTGTTTTTTTGAGCTTCGTGTAATATTGCTTTTATGTTTTAGTCAAAATAATCTGATCGGTAGGCCTATCATTTAGAAACTTCCTGTAGTTTTGTAATGTTTTCTTAGCCTACCTCAATTCTGACTTGTGTGCCGAGTCCGACACCTGGACTTCTGTGAGCGTGCTGCAGTGGCTATTTGGCAAGCTCAGAAGAGCGCGCTGACATGGAATTCTGCATGCATCGGTTTGTGTTTTCGGTTAAACTGCTTTGATTTTACAAGCGTTGATTGGGATAATTTTTTTCTGGGAATATCAATCTAAATTAATGCACTCACTAATAAAGTAAATTGTTAAAACTCAAACTTTAGATTTGACTGGGGCACAGCAGATTTATACTGGGGCACGTGCCCCAGTATAAATCTATCACAATTCTATCACAACAAATGTGATAACTATCACATTTGTTGTTGAAGCACTACACCCAGTGTGCGAATTACGAAAGACTTGCCCCTCCCCCAAAAGAGGTAAAAACAACAGGTCGGGGGGTCAATACATTTCGTTCTTACCTGTAATTGTAAATATTACTTTACGCCCTGGAGAAGAAATTGACCCCCCCCCCCCCCCCCCCCCCCGATTGCCATTGTGTAATTCGCACTCTGACTACACCGGAATGTAAAATTGAAATGTGTTTTTCCACAATGCCTTACAATAAAGGAACGTCAATAAAGGGCGTCACAGACGATACAACCAAAACTTGTTGCAGAAATAATAAAGAGCACATAAAAACAAACACGTTTTATATGAGTAATATTACAAAATGCAGAATAAAATAAGATACTGCCAAACTATAATTATAACTTCTAGACACGAACGTGCTATTCTTATAGCCCTTACCTGGGTGTTTTAGTTTCCTAGAGTGTTTTTCTGGAACTTTATAGTGTCCAAAGGTTAGTGTGCACTGTGCAGGAGTGGTTCTGACCTGATAGCATGTAGTCAAGTGATGAAGTGTGTTGCTTAGTCCAACTATAAATATGGGCGTTGGATTTTAAAAGAACGGCCCTAATGATGACATACTACACTGGTGTTGAAAGGAATTTCAACACCAAAAGGGAAAGGGAAAAAAGAAATTTCCAAAACGCCACATTACAACCAACTACAAAGCACTTAGAAGTATCAACTTACATTTTAACTGACTACCCTGCCAATGGCAAACGAGAAAACGCATCTGATCTGTAGTTAGGTAGACATCCCTTAAAATATTTAGCATTCTGGCAAACACAACTTTACCAAAGGACCTTAAAAAGACTGGAAACCATACAATAAAAATAAATTAAATTTCTTTGTTTTTAATGCACTACATTTACAGTAGTCCAAAAGACGTTTCACAACAATAATTGTGCCCGGGCATTATAACAAACACCAGTATTGTGTTGAGAAACACCAGGGTTGCTGTAGACATGGTGGTTTTTAACAAGTCATTTCCACATACAGTGAGTCCACATTAATTCACATCTCCTTTTTACCGTAGCTGTTCCAGACATCTTCTGGACTTACGAAGTCAGTGGAGTCGAGTCCAATCAGAGAGCTCCTGGTAAACACCTCCATTCATCTCTGAAAGCCCCGGTATTCTACATACTGCATGTTTGTCTGCCATTCACATTCTTGCTCAGTGTGCAGGCAGGCGGAGGTAAGATGGGCATGGTGGCTGCAGGGAGATGGGCATGGTGGCTGCAGGGAGATGGGCATGGTGGCTGCAGGGAGATGGGCATGGTGGCTGCAGGGAGATGGGCATGGTGGCTGCAGGGAGATGGGCATGGTGGCTGCAGGGAGATGGGCATGGTGGCTGCAGAGAGATGGGCATGGTGGCTGCAGGGAGATGGGCATGGTGGCTGCAGGGAGATGGGCATGGTGGCTGCAGAGAGATGGGCATGGTGGCTGCAGGGAGATGGGCATGGTGGCTGCAGGGAGATGGGCATGGTGGCTGCAGGGAGATGGGCATGGTGGCTGCAGGGAGATGGGCATGGTGGCTGCAGGGAGATGGGCATGGTGGCTGCAGGGAGATGGGCATGGTGGCTGCAGGGAGATGGGCATGGTGGCTGCAGGGAGATGGGCATGGTGGGCTGTGTGCGATGCGTCTATACGTGTATCTGGGGGTGGTTTTTTGTGTGTATATGCGTGTGTGAGTGTTTGTATGTATAAACACATGTGAGATGTCTTTACGTATGCAAGAGTGTGTGTCAGATCTGAGGTGAGGGCACTGTCAGAAGGCCAGTAGGTTTCATCTTGTTGATTCCTCCGTCCAGAACACACACCCTCGGAAAGTTCACCTGCACCAGGTGAGTAGCAAACTGGAGGGAGGGGGGAGAGAGAGGGGTAGGGAAGGAGGAGAGCGAGGGGGACAGCGAGGAGGAGAGAGAGAGAGATCAGACAGATAATCATCAATCGTAAAATCATGAAACATCCATCATGCATATTCAATGTAATTACTACAACAAAACAAACACAAATCATCGACGACGAGGAGCTTTTAGCTCTTTAGTATTAGACTTTAAATTGTATTTATACATTCTGCTTTTCTACTGTTTTTCTATTAAGATCTGTATACTTTTATTGTATGCACCTTCCTGCCACAGTAAATTCTGTGTTTGTGTTAACTTACATGGCAATAACAAACTATTTTGATTTTCAATCCTGCGCATCGTGAGGGTGATCGATGACGTGAATCCGCTGGTTTTGTAAAGCGTTCTTTCAATGATTTATTTAAGCCCGAGTCATCCAGGTTATTTCATCAAAGAGATTAAACATCTTCACCATTAACAGTCACACTTTCCATCAATCATCTTTCTGTTTCAAGTTCTTTCATACAGGCCTCACGAGCCAAGAGTTTAAACCTGAACAACAAAAGCAGTTTTTTTCTTCACCAGCAGAACTCTTCCATCATTCCACTCGTACAAACTCAGCTAAAGTCTCACGGCAGATCTGTCGAATCAGATTTATCTATCAAACCTTCCCACAACCTATATATATATTCTACAGGCTTGTGCCCATAAAATCACAATTGTTAAACTAAGTGAACAAGTGACTCATGAGAGCATATGTAACAAGCACAAGCAATGTGATGGGATAAGTAGATAATGCAGTCTGGTGCCTCCAACACAGTTTCTCCTGGTGGTTTCCATGAGAGAAAAGCAAACTGCGTTCGTCACTAATGTATCAGGATGAGTGACCTTGTGACCTTTATTCAAACTGCATTGTTCACGGAAACTCACCCCATTTCAACCTTCACAACACATTTCTCTCAGCTACATGTCTCCAATACAACAGATTGCGATGGCTAATACGTTCAGTCTATGAAGTGGTGTGATGTACTGTACAGTTCTTGTCTACACGGCGCATACACACACAAAAATACACACGCACAAACACACAAGAAAAAATCGAGAAAGGAAATCGATTCCTTGCTTGTTCTGGGAAGACTGCCCTTTCAATATTTCATAAAGATCTTCAGATCTTTTCATAAAGATCTTCCTTGTCAAGCACTCCGGTTCACGAGTCCCAATGAGAACTGAGTTCTCTTGCTTCCCGGAGAAGCATTACTCAGAGAGAAAAGGGCAAGAAAACAGCCCCCCTGAGACAAACCAACGCTTGCAGAAAAAGCAAAGGATGAGAGGAGGAAAACAGAGAGGACTGAGAGAGAAACGATCTGTAAAGAAGAGGGAGAGAGAAGGAACCTGTCTTCACGAGCCCCGTGGCCCAACTGAAAGCACCGCTCCCTTAAGCCCTGAGACAGGGAAAATGTCAAATCCACTCAGAAAGCATCTGGTAAACACCTCCATTCATCTCTGAAAGCCCCGCTATTCTACATACTGCATGTTTGTCTGCCATTCACGTTTCTGTTCAGACCTGGGGAGCGCTCAGGCAGACGGAGGTAAACATGAAAGAGAGGGATGGAGGGGGGGGGGAGGGGAGGAAGGAGCCTAGGGGTGGCCTGGTGGGAGCAGATAAGGAGGAGGGGATGCCAGGCACACACACACACACACCACACACACACACACCACATCCACACACACCACATCCACACACACCACATCCACACACACCACATCCACACACACCACATCCACACACACCACATCCACACACACCACATCCACACACACCACATCCACACACACCACATCCACACACACCACATCCACACACACCACATCCACACACACCACATCCACACACACCACATCCACATCCACACACACACACACCACATCCACACACACCACATCCACACACACCACATCCACACACACCACATCCACATCCACACACACACACACCACATCCACACACACACACCACATCCACACACACCACATCCACACACACCACATCCACACACACCACATCCACACACACCACATCCACACACACCACATCCACACACACCACATCCACACACACCACATCCACACACACCACATCCACACACACCACATCCACACACACCACATCCACACACACCACATCCACACACACCACATCCACACACACCACATCCACACACACCACATCCACACACACCACATCCACACACACCACATCCACACACACCACATCCACACACACCACATCCACACACACACACCACATCCACACACACACACCACATCCACACACACCACATCCACACACACACCACATCCACACACACCACATCCACACACACCACATCCACACACACCACATCCACACACACCACATCCACACACACAAAGCAACAGACACAACACACACATGCTTTTGTGACCTGAGAGCTAAGGCAATAGGTTGGGAACTCCGCACATGTTCACTTCTGCCTTTCAAGTGTGACATGTTCTTTTATTTTGAGACGTAGTGTTGTCATCACTGGAGCTTCACCATCTGTTCATCCCTGCCTTCGTTTATGGAAACAGGCCCTGAAAAAAAACCCCAACCGTTGTGAAGGGTAATGTAGCTGGGCTAACGGAATACAAAATACCCTGTGAGAATGTATTGGTATAAATAACCATGTGACAGGGCATTCTGTTTTGATTACATCGGCAATATTTCATAGCAGGGGGCCTTGGGATTCTCAGCAGTGTTTTCCTGTCATGGTTAAGCACCATATGGCGGGGAAGTGTTGACTAGGAGTGTCACAGGAGATACTGGAAGACTCTCGCTGGCTGACATGAAGGCAAAAGAGCCGTTTTAATTACACTGAGGGGAGAGCTCTCCTCTCTCTCCTCTTTCTCCCCTCTCTCTCCCCTCTTTCTTTCTCTTCTTCCAATCTTTTTTTGCTTTGGTCTCTACAGATGAACACTCTGCGTGGCACACCTGGCGGAGATGAGGATGAACATAGTTTAAAAGCAGTGCTACAACACTTGTATAAACTGTTAACTAGACTGTATAAACTAGACCAACGCTGATTTAGCGTGTTTGTGTGAGGGGAAACCACACTCAGCAGCATTGCTGCATTCAGGGCGGGTTGCCAGGTTTGCAGCATTGCCGCATTCTGGGCGGGTTGCCAGGTTTGCTGCAGTTTGTCTGCGATGTGTGCGCTGTGGTGACTGATGGAAGGAGAAGGGTTCCTCCTAACAGGGATTCTCCTTGGTCCTGACCCTGACATGCACGCTACTTATCCTCCCACACCAGCCTGTCAGACTGCCACAGCTCTCCTCCAGGGTGAGCGTTTATCTTCCCTCTGACTGACTGACCAACTGACTGACACATTGCTTACCTGTTTATCTGGCTGTCTAACCAACTGACAGTCTGCCTGTCTTTGCCTGACTGAGTCTGTCTGTGTGATTCTGGCTGGCTGTCTGTCTCTCAGGCAGGCTGACAGGCAGACAGGCTGACAGTCAGTTTCATTATTCTATCCTGTCTCTCTGACTGGCAGCTAGCCTCATTATCTTCCTGTTTGACTGTCTTGTGTCTCAGCACATTTGGGATTGTCCCAGTCAAAGGTCGGACTTAACGAAGATGGTGGCGGATCTGGAGTTCGACATTCCCCTTAGGTCCAGCAGAGACAGTTCCTGGTTCACACACGTTAAACACCTTACCTCAACATTACCGAGGACCTGTCAGTGGATAACTAGCGACTAGGGAGAATCAGACAAACCTTCCACCCCCTTAAAAAAAAACAAATTTAAGGGGAAATGTTACTAAGAAATTGAGTGAAATCTGGCCCTCTCCTGGGTGGGGTGTGTGGGGGGGTGGGGGTCAGCTTCAGACCTTTGACCCCTGTTTAAACCCTCGTCTGATCTGCCTGAGGATCTGAGAGGATCATCTCCGCTAGCAGGCCCCACGCTGCACAGGACCAGGGGTGCACTGGATTTCACTCTCAGTTCGCACCTGGAGGTCTTCTCCTCTGGTTGCAGTGTGTGTATCTAAGTGTGTGTGTGTGTCCTCACCGCGGTGGCGTAGTTCATGTTGTGGCTGATGACCACAATGACTCGTCCCAAGTAACCTTGCAGGGCGGGGGGGCCGGGGGCGAGGCTGAGGCCGGGGGCGGGCTCTCCGCTGGGTCCAGGGGTGTAGGGGACGTTTATGCTGCCGGAGATGTGGCCCCTGCCGAAGCTGAGTCACCAGGTTAAGGAGAGATACACACATTTAGTCATTTAGGAGACGCTCTTATCCAGAGCGACTTACAGTAAGTACAGGGACATTCTCCCAGAGGCAAGTAGGGTGAAGTGCCTTGCCCAGGGACACAACATCATTTGGCACGGCCGGGAATCAAACTGGCAACCTTCAGATTGGTAGCCCGATTCTCTAACCGCTCAGCCATCTGCCCCCTACACACACACCCACACCCCCTGCCGGGGTGAACCACACACACACACACACACACACACACAGCTGGGACGGCCTGCACACACACACGATTGCACAGCGCTTCTCAGACCACCACATATACATTTAAAAAAAATCCCAATTTTCAAGAGTGGGGTGTTAACGCTGTGACAAACGTAAAACGCTAAACCTGTGAGTATTTAAGTAAAAGTACTTGGATAGGATCATGAAGTGCAAGCTTGCTCCAAACCTGGAGACCTTAACGTGTTTGAAACCATGCCATCCTCTCGGCGTGGAGCAGAAACCTGGCAGGGGGAACACAGCGGGACCATAAACTAAACCCTCTGACGTCTCCTCCCTGACGTCTCCTCCCTGACGTCTCCTCCCTGACGTCTCCTCCCTGACGTCTCCTCCCTGGGTAACGGGAGGAGGTGGAGGGCAAACAGGAAAGTGGCCTGAGCAGGCGTGAGGACAGGTGCTAGAGGATGTGATTTGGGGCCTGGACGAGGTGATGGGGCGGGGATTACGGGGCAGTCCATCACCGGTCTGAGCACACACAGCCTGACTGTTTAGAGCAGGGGTGCTCAATCCTGCTCCTCAGGGTCCACTGTCCTGTGTGTTCTAGATGTTTCCCTGCTCCAGGACACCCGAGTCAAATGAATGGGCTTCACCAGGCTTCCACAGAGCTTGATCATTGTATTTATTTTTTCCTTCATCAATTCTTTTCATTCGCTCGTTCGCTCTCCATCCTTCACTTCCAACCAGCTTCCCCATCCTTCTCCCTGGGCTGATTAGACATCATCATCTGATTCTTGAGAGCTGGGAGACACGCTCGCTGATTAAGATAGTTCTGGGATCTTAATCTTTCTCTTTAGTCCCCACCCCCCCTCCCTCTATCTTTCTCTCCCTCTCTGGAAGAGAGGGATCACAGCTACTAACATGCTGTTCCACCAGTTCACCCTAATCAACCCTGTCATTGTTCTCACACTACATGCTGTAATAACTGAATAAGTGAAGCATGCTTGTCACCTAAGTACGTACGTGTGTGTTGGTGCGTGTGTGTGTTGGTGCGTGTGTTGGTGCGTGCGTGTGTTGGTGCGTGTTGGTACGTGTGTGTGTTGGTGCATGTGTTGGTGCGTGTGTGCTTGGAACGAGGGATGAAGAGGAGAATATGATGACAAATTAAAGTAATAACTTAATTGGAGGGAGGGAAGGAAGGAGGGAGAGGGGCGCGGGCCAGAGAAAAGAGAAGAAAAGAAGGATTGCAGAGAGCTCCGGAGCGCTGGGGGAACAGGGGGAGCCAGTGGCATGCATGCGAACCAGATGATGGAACAAAGAAAGTGGGGAGAGAGCGAGAGAAAGGAGAGAGAGAGAGAGAGAGAGAGAGAGAGAGAGAGAGAGAGAGAGAGAGAGAGAGAGAGAGAGAGAGAGAGAGAGAGAGAGAGAGAGAGAGAGAGAAGGAGAGGGGAGAGACAGGAGGGAAAGGAGAGAGAAAACAGAGAGAGGAGAAAAGAGAATGAGCTTGGTATAATTGAATAATCATTCTCCGCGAGGACGGCATGAAAGCGAGAGAAAATGCTTCCGTGGAGAGCAGCTTTTGACGTTATTGCTACATATTTTAGGACGAGAGGCGGCCTGGCCATTTTGTCGAAGCAATTAGAGTCGTTCTGTAAATCATTTCTTGGAAACGTTTAGACCCCAGTTCCACTTCCCACAGCATGTACAGTGTCTGCTATGGTCATCTGCAGACAGCATGGAACGAGTTTCACTGCACGGATGCTGGAGACACATGGTTTTGAAGCTAATGGCTTAAACGACCATTTTCTAAAAGATTGGAGCAACCGTCACACTTTAGGATGCACGTGTGCATGTATCAGGTGACTTCAACACACCCAAATGATAATCCATTGTTTGTGATCAGTGACACTCAAAGAAAAAGTTTACCCCTTGATCACAATGCATAATGGCCAAGGGTTGCCAGATTGGTCGTCGTCCCCCCCCTTTTGTGCTTGTGGGTTACCTTAAGGAGGTCTAGAGCCTAAAGAATGCAACGGATTTAGGCAAAAGGAGAGGCTGCCAGACTTAAGTTTGGTTCCAATTAATCCCCCTCCCTTGGTTAGTGAAGGGTTAAGTATCTCTAAAACATTCTGCCGACTTCTAAAGCCGGATGGGCTCCCGTCAGTCTTAAAGGGGCTTCCAAGAGTGTTTCAGCCAGATGGGAACATCCACAACTGAAAGTGTCCATTCAGGGGAAAAGTGCATTTTTATATGAGTGATATTGCAGGTGTTTTTTCTTCTTCCGCTGAATCAATTGTTAAAATGGATGAAAGAGTTATTGGATCTGGCAACCTGTTTGGCAACACATTCTTTAATCTGAGGGATTAAGGAACAACTACTGGAGAGTTGAGCCTGGGCCTGCCTGCCGTCCACCCACCACACCACACCACACACACCACACCCACCACACCACACACCCACCACACCACACCACACCACACACCACACCACACACACCACACCACACCCACCACACCACACCCACCACACCACACCACACACACCACACCCACCACAGTAGAGAGCAGCAGTGTGGCCAGAGGCGATGCCAGGACACTGTGCCTCCACCAGCGGCAGCTTTACGGCACCCGCCCCCCCTCACCCCCACGCCGGCTCAGTGAGATCTTCCCCTGTAGCCAAACCCTTCCCCCGCGCCCCCCCCTGCTACAGGGCATCTACACGCTGAACCACCAGGATGTAAACATCTCAGGAATCACCAGGACAGTCGTGGAAGTTTTGTAACGTTTAGGGACAGTCTCATCTGAAAAGCTAGCATCTGGTTACATCTAATAACTGTTTCTGTCCTTTGTGCTGACTTTGTCGCCCCTTGAAATAAATAAAACCTTTAGAAAGACACACTTAATCATTTTTCTTGAACAACACTGCTCTACTCTCTAGGTTGGACTCGCTAGTTGCACTGTAATGAAATACAGGCTTCAAAAAAGCGATACCGTTACTGCCCTAGAGCAGACTTGAATATAATTTTTAAGTATTAAATAAGAGATTACTACATTTCCATTTTATGAATATTTTGTATAGTGACATACTTATTAACATTATGGATGTTTGTTCTTAAGTGTACTTCCAACTATAATGTGATTTCTGCTCTGGGATACACAGAGGCGGAGTCCAGCTGACATCATCAAGAGGAGACGACATGGTAGGGATGTGACTGTAGATCAAAGCCTTTTAGATGTTCCAGAGTCTAGGTGAAGGTCGAGGGTCGAGGGGTGATCAGGCCTTCGCCATAGCTGCACCTGAACTTTGGAACAAACTGCCGATTCAAATTAGAACTGCCCTCACACTACCTGTTTTGAAATCTAAGCTAAAATTATTTATATTTCATGTTTTAATGTACAGTTAACGGTAGTTGTTTTGAACAGTGTTCTATAAATACGGAATCGATCGATTGAAGGTGGCCTTGTCAAGGATACTCGTCGGCGCTGCGGATGTCGACGGCGAGGATCTTGGGCTTGCTGGTGCGGCTCTTCCTGGAGGCTCCGCCCAGCGCCAGCTCACACAGGGCGATCAGGTCCTCCGCAGAGACGCGAGGAGAGAGCTCTGCCTTCAGGTCTGCCAGCTCCAGGGGCTCCCGGGACTGGGGAGGAGGGATGGGGTGGGGAGAGGAGGGATGGGGTGGGGAGAGGAGGGATGGGGTGGGGAGAGGAGGGATGGGGTGGGGAGAGGAGGGATGGGGTGGGGAGAGGAGGGATGGGGTGGGGAGAGAAGGGATGGGGTGGGGAGAGGAGGGATGGGGTGGGGAGAGGAGGGATGGGGTGGGGAGAGGAGGGATGGGGTGGGGAGAGGAGGGATGGGGTGGGGAGAGGAGGGATGGGGTGGGGAGAGAAGAGGCGGGGTGAGGGGGGGATAAGGGGAGGGAAGAGAGCAGAGCAGAACGGCGAGACGATTATATCCTGTTGACGTTGTGTGTCACATGCACACACACACACACGACACCCAGCGGCTTCTAAACAAACACTGTAGCTTTCTTCTTCAACAGGAGGCTCCACGGCCCCTCTCAGCAGCCCCTTAACACGACCCTTCAAACCTGATTACCCAGCAGCACCTTAACACGACCCTTCAAACCTGATTACCCAGCAGCCCCTTAACACAACCCTTCAAACCTGATTACCCAGCAGCCCCTTAACACAACCCTTCAAACCTGATTACCCAGCAGCACCTTAACACGACCCTTCAGACCTGATTACCCAGCAGCACCTTAACACGACCCTTCAAACTTGATTACCCAGCAGCACCTTAACACGACCCTTCAAACCTAATTACCCAGCAGCACCTTAACACGACCCTTCAAACCTGATTACCCAGCAGCACCTTAACACGACCCTTCAAACCTGATTACCCAGCAGCACCTTAACACGACCCTTCAAACCTGATTACCCAGCAGCACCTTAACACGACCCTTCAAACCTGATTACCCAGCAGCACCTTAACACGACCCTTCAAACCTGATTACCCAGCAGCACCTTAACACAACCCTTCAAACCTGATTACCCAGCAGCACCTTAACACGACCCTTCAAACCTGATTACCCAGCAGCACCTTAACACGACCCTTCAAACCTGATTACCCAGCAGCACCTTAACACGACCCTTCAAACCTGATTACCCAGCAGCACCTTAACACGACCCTTCAAACCTGATTACCCAGCAGCACCTTAACACGACCCTTCAAACCTGATTACCCAGCAGCACCTTAACACGACCCTTCAAACCTGATTACCCAGCAGCACCTTAACACAACCCTTCAGACCTGATTACCCAGCAGCTTCCTGCAAACTGCTCCTACTGAAGGCCCAGTGCTACACTGCCAGTGTGCTCTCAACCCTGAAACAAAAAGGCTCTGAATGTGCTAAGACCCACCATTTCCTGTCTAACAGGCTTCTTCTTCTCCACTTCCCCTGGCACAGCAGGGGATTGTGGGGTTTGGGAGGAGGATTGAAGGGTGAAGTGTGGAGCGCACCAGACTACGTTTGGGAACACTGGAAGACTGCAATACCCACAATGCAACAGCGACATGCTCTGATGGTCACGTTAATTAAGCAGACCTTTCAAACATCGGAAATTCAATTATGATTCAATAAATAACAATTAAACACATCTAAGTAGTAGAGGGCGAATGAGGGAGGGAATATGAATGAGGGAGAGAAAAAGACAGAAGGAAAGAGAGAGAACGAGAGAATGAGAAAGGGAGAAGGAAAAGAGAGAGTGAAGGAGAGACTGAAAGTGAGAGAAGAGGATGACAGATATTGCCGTATAGATCAAGCAGTCACTAATTCTACAGAGCTGTCAGGCATCGTTGGGAAGCACTGAGCTGTCAGGCATCGTTGGGAAGCACTGGGCATGAAGACAAGCGCTGGTGGAGGAGAGAGAGAGCAGGGGGAGAGAGAGAGAGAGAGGAGGCCGATCCTTCATCCTTATCCATTCTATCCTCTTCCCCTCTTTTAAAAAATCTTTTCTCAGACAGACTTGACCTTCAGCTTTCTGAGGTCTAAATACCACACCTCCACACACACACACACACACCCACACACCTCCACAATCACACACCACACCACAACCAACACCCACACTCCAACACACCCACACCCCACACACCTCCACAACCAACACACCCACACCTCCACACACACCTCCACACCAACACACCCACACACACACACCTCACAACCAACACACACACACCCCACACACACACACACCTCCACAACCAACACACCCACACACCCACACACCACACACACCACCACACCCACACCTCCACAACCAACACACCCACACACACCCACACCTCCACCACACCAACACACCCACACCTCCACACCAACACCCCACACCTCCACAACCAACACACCCACACCTCCACACCACACACCCACACCTCCACAACCAACACACCACACACACCTCCACAACCAACACACCCACACCTCCACACACACCTCCACAACCAACACACCCACACCTCCACAACCAACACACCCACACCTCCACAACCAACACACCCACACCTCCACACCTCCACAACCAACACACCTCCACAACCAACACACCCACACCTCCACAACCAACACACCCACACCTCCACACCCACCTCCACAACCAACACACCCACACCTCCACAACCAACACACCCACACCTCCACAACCAACACACCCACACCTCCACAACCAACACACCCACACCTCCACAACCAACACACCCACACCTCCACAACCAACACACCCACACACCTCCACAACCAACACACCCACACACCTCCACAACCAACACACCCACACCTCCACACACACCTCCACAACCAACACACCCACACCTCCACAACCAACACACCCACACCTCCACAACCAACACACCCACATAACCAACACACACACACACCTCCACAACCAACACACCCACACCTCCACAACCAACACACCCACACCTCCACACACACCTCCACAACCAACACACCCACACCTCCACAACCAACACACCCACACCCACACCTCCACAACCAACACACCCACACCTCCACAACCAACACACACACACCTCCACAACCAACACACCCACACCTCCACACACACCTTCACAACCAACACACCCACACACACCTCCACAACCAACACACCCACACACACACCTCCACACAGACACACCAGAACTTAGTTCCTGAGAGAAATATGCTTTTTCCCTCCCTCCAGTAGTCATGAACACAGAGCAGCTCGGAGCATCATCAAACTCCTCCCAGGGTATTGAAGAAGACTAACAACAGCAACGGACTTAATGATCTGGTGAATATTGATGTAGAAAATGCCAGCCAGACTGATGGCTAGCCTGGGGAAGACTTCCGGAAAGTTCTGACACGGGTTTACAGTCGGCGGGAAAATGACTCATCGACTGGAGCTTTGGGCCGAGAATGGATCTAGTTTCCCCGTTCGGGGCGAACTGGAACGCATCATAACACCGTCTGACCGGTCAACTGTATTACCCATGATGCACTGGGAGACCTCTCACTTGGAACATGGCTAGGATTGTATAACCTAGGTCTGTAAGTGTGTGTGTGTGTGGTCGTAACCATCACCGTGAATAGAACTGTAATGAAACAGATTCAAGGTCAATATTCTCACTTGCTCTGAAGACTGGTCATTATGTTCCATCAGTGTGTTTTCATGTGAATGTGACTCAGTGTAACCTGCCAGCAGCCTGTATTGACAATGACACTGTGACCTTTGTTCCACCGCTGTGTATCTGTGTGTGTGTGTCTCCATGTGTCTCTGTGGTGTGTGTGTCTCTATATGTGTGTGTGTGTGTGTGTGTGTGTGAGGCCCAGAGATGGATGTGAATTCTGATCAGTGTTACCATGTGAATCAGGCTCCTCCACTAGGGAGGCTGGTTAAGAAAGATTACACCAATCACTGGGCTTCCAGAACACAGGGGGCTGGCAGGTGTGTGTGAGTGTGAGTGTGTGTGTGACAAATCTGAAACAAGCAAGTGGACGTGCCCAAGTGTGAAAGGCAAACAGGCCAGACGGATGAAAACAGAAACAAACACACAAACGCACACACGCACTCTCACAAACGCACACACACACACACGCACTCTCACAAACGCACACACGCACTCTCACAAACGCACACACACAGTTTTTGAAATTAGCGAGTAAACTTTAAGTGGACCGCCTACCCTTCTGCTTCAGAGACCGACACCTGCTGTTTTAGTGTGTGCTCGCTAAAACAGGCTGGACTGAATGGATCCATTCTATCCTGTTTAGACCAGTGAAAAAAGATCCACTACTGGCAGCTGTGCATGCTTACATGTGCTACTCCTAAGTGTGTGTGTGAGAATGTTCCAACTGGTCAACAGCTTCAATCATCTGTCAGTGTGTGCATGTAGTGTGTGTGTGTGTGGGTGTGTGTGTGTGTGTGTTTGAGGAGGGCGCCAAGAGAGTGTTTATGAGCTTCCAAGTGGAGGCGCCCCTGTGAACCACCAGTTCAACTACTGTGTGTGTGTGTCTGTAATACCGTGTATGTGTCTGTATTATTGCGTGTGTGTGTGTGTGTGTGTGTGTGTGCGTGCGAGAGGGTAACTGTCTCCTTGCTAACCAGCCACTTGTCTCAAATTCCAGCCCTTGGGGAATTTATACCTCCGGCCAATCATAAATTAGGACTGTTCAAGCTGACAGTCTGCCTGGCGACAGGGACAGACAGGGAGACAGTGGGCACAACCCCGTCTGGCCCGGACTTGCGGCCATGTTGGACAGATGATGGATGGAGAACATAAAAAGAGAGCGGGAGAGAGACAAAGAGAGAGAGCGGGAGAGAGACAAAGAGAGAGAGCGGGAGAGAGACAAAGAGAGAGAGCGGGAGAGAGACAAAAAGAGAGTGAAAGAGAGAGAGAGACAAAGAGAGAGCGGGAGAGAGACAGACAAAGAGAGAGAGAGAGAGCAGGAGAGATAGAGGGGGAGAGAGAGAGATGTCCAGTGTGTCAGGTCTGTTGCTCTACATACCATGTTTAAGAGTTCGAGGCTTGTAGGATTTCACAGCAGTCTGCTTTCACAGGTGGCACATACCTCCACAGATGTCTCTGTTCGATCATGTTTAAGGCCTCTATCACACACACACACACACACACACACACACACACACACACACACACACACACACACACACACACACACACACACACACACACACACACACACACACACACACACACACACACACACACACACACACACACACACACACACACACACACACACATACATCCTGTAGAGTGGGCTTATTAGTGTGTGTGTCCTCACCAGGTCGGTGGTGGGCGTGTCCTGGTAGTCCGAGGAGAAGCAGGCGGGCAGCTGGCCGGGGGGGTCGGGGGCTGGGGCACCACGGGGGGCACTGCGGGGGGGCTGGGCGTGGCGTCGGTAGGTGGCGCTCCGGGGCGTCCAGCAGAACAGGCTGATGGACTCCCTCACACAGCGCTGGATGTCTATCTCTGGGGGCGGAGGAGGAGGGAGGGAGGAGGGAAGAGGGAGGGAGGGAGGGAGGAGGGAGGGGGGAGAGAAGGAAGGAGGAGGGAGGGGGGAGGAGGTAGAACACAATAAACTGACTGGAAACAGAGTTCAAGGCAGGTGAAAACGTGATGTGTGTGAAAAGTGAACTGCAGGGAGGGGGGGAGGGGGAGATATTGAAGGAATCTGTCATCGTTAGGAACTCACAGCAAATAACCTCATTAACAGTCAAGAGTGTCTAAACGGCTTTCACGGCTTCATGTTGATTTCTCCACACTTTGCTCTCTCTCTCTGTACGTGTGTGTGAGAGAGAGACTGTCTGAGGTTGTTCTGTACATCGTTCTGTGTTCTGCTTTAGAGAGAGCATGTTGTGATTTAATTGTTGATGTTTGATTGTATTTTACAAATGACTTAACCTAACCATCGTTAGGTCAGTTGCCATTGATCGTCCATTGTTACTATAAAGGCCTACCTCTCCCTCTCTACCTCTCTCCTACTCTCTCCCTCCCTCCCTCCCCCCTTGACACGCGCTCTACAGAGCCATTGTGTAGCTCGCTCTCATTAGAATCTAGCCACTGTACTACTCTAGCCAACTAACCCATAACTTATCTGGTATTTGTTCATTATAATTACATTTTCCTAAATAAATCATTGTGTATAATATTCGCGTATCTCTCAAGTTATCTGATCTGCCCTACTTTCATAGAATCCACTACTTAAGATTAGACTGATTATTACGAAGGCTATTATTCAATAAGGTTAACAAGGTTTCCTCTGTCCCTTTAACAAATAAGAGGTGGTGCCCCCCCCAAAAACTAGTTACTTTATTATAAATTAAGTATTGCTAATCTTAAACGAGCAAACCCCGCTACAGAGTCTCCTTGGTCGGGGATCTGAGCCGCAAAGTTTAGAGTGTGTGTCTTGGCTGTGGTCTCACATTGTTAGTCTTCCATCTCGAGTCTCAACCAAGAGTTTCAGATCTGGAGACCCTCCAGTAGCACAGAGACCCACAATGTAGTCAGCCTCCCTCCCTCTCCTCCTCCTCTCCCCTCCCTCTCCTCCTCCTCTCCCCTCCCTCCCTCCCCTCCTCCTCCTCCTCTCCCCTCCTTCCCCTCCTCCTCCATCTCCCTCCCCCTCCCTCCTCCTCCTCTCCCTCCCTCCCTCCCTCCCTCCCTCCCTCACGCCACGTCTCACTGGTTAGAGGATTACAGGAAGGAGACTGACTGGATTAACGCAGGATTCACACATACAGGGAATTCTACGCTCTGCCCCTGTCACACTCTCTTCACACTCTCTTCTCACGCTCTCTCTTTTCACTTTGCCTACACTCTCTCTCTTTGCCTTTGTGGTTTTTAATTTCCCGGACAGATAACTAAAACGACTAGAAATGTGTCTAATCAACAGCTCTCACTGTGATACGGCGATAGGGCTGGGGTTAGGATTGGGGCTGGGGTTAGGACCAGTCTAGCACAGACACAGTAGTGAACCCTAGCACAGACACAGTAGTGAACCCTAGCACAGACACAGTAGTGAACCCCAGCACAGACACAGTAGTGAACCCCAGCACAGACACAGTAGTGAACCCCAGCACAGACACAGTAGTCAGCTTTCATCAGTCCCACTAACCCCTAATGACTGGAGAACACAGAGAGCCGGATAGAGTAATAAAGGTGAGAAGGACCAAGTGTGAACAAACACAATCATCTGGTGACCGGAGGGGACGACAGAGGCAGGTGTGCAAGCAGGGCCGACTGAGTGGATCTCTCTCGCTCTCGCTCTCTCTGTCTGTCTGTAAACACGCAGAGAGAGAGCTCTGTGTCTGGTCTGTCTTCTGAGTCTCCCAGCATCATCAAGTACCTGAATGAAACTGTGGCTGTGATTGTCCTTAATGACTCCTCATGTCACAACAGCACCTCATCTACCTGACGGGAAAAATACTCTGTTAGTCAGGAACTGACTGCAGTGTCCTCTACCTCTATCCACTGTATTCCTCTCTCCCCCTCACCCTCTCTTCTCTCTCTCTCCCTCTATCCTTTTCTCCCTCTCTCTCCCCCCTCTCTCTTTTCTTTATCCCACTCTCTCCTTCTGCCTTCCCTCTCCTTCCCTCTCTCCCTCTCCTTCTCTATCCCCGTCTCACCCTAGCCAGAGTCAGCAGTTGCAGGCACAAATATTTTACCTTTATAAGGAGAGCTCTCCAATTCTCTCCCCATTTCTATCTCCCCCCGACCCTTATTGAGTTTGCCAACATTTAAGTGAGAAAGTGACTGAACTCCTGCCCGGCTCCCTCCCCAGCCCCTCCCTCCCCCCCTCCCTCCCTCCCTAGCCCTGCCCTCCCTCCCTCCCCTCCCTCCCTCTTCAATACTACACTCTAGCCTCCATGGCAAACATCAACTCCTCTTCTCCACAACTGTTCAAGTTGAATGCCTTTCTCCTCCTCTCAGGAGGTGGTGGTGGGGGGGGGGGGGGGGACTGCGTTCTTAACAAACTGATTGAGCTGTATCCCCCTGGCGAAACGCAATGCATTGTGGGCATACATTATAGATGCTGCCCCTCGGATTTTGTGTCACTGACACTTTGCTGAGGCAAGCACTTTGCAGACGAAGACAGGATTGGTCGTTAGAGGACACACACACCTTAAAGCTGCACTAAAGCTATGAACCAACACATAAGCGCCGAGCTTAAAGCTCTCTGGAGCCCCGGGGGGGGCAGGGACAGTAAAGCCTGACTTCATCCGAAAAGAAGTTTAGCATCCCAGACCGAATAGCATGAATCACCACAGCAGGAGAACCAAGGGAGAACTGAGGGAGGGATGGAGGGAGGGAAAATGAGGGCGGAAGTAAGGAATGAATTAGGAGGGAAGGTCAAAGAAGGGAGGGTGTGAGGGGAAGATCACCCTGTGATTTGAGAGAGAGTGATAAGTAGACAGGCTGGGATTACTGTCTCAGTTAGAGCTGGCAGAGCAGGTGTGTGTGTGTGTTTGATGGCTGACTGAATGGATGGCTAACCAGCTAACTGAGTGGCTGACATCCCAGCCTTCACAGACTGCCTCAGGTGAGAAAAGACAGAGGCAGGGTACTGAGTGTGGAGGCAGGATGGAGGCAGGGTACTGAGTGTGGAGGCAGGATGGAGGCAGGGTACTGAGTGTGGAGGCAGGATGGAGGCAGGGTACTGAGGGTGGAGGCAGGATGGAGGCAGGGTACTGAGTGTGGAGGCAGGATGGAGGCAGGATGGAGGCAGGGTACTGAGTGTGGAGGCAGGATGGAGGCAGGATGGAGGCAGGGTACTGAGTGTGGAGGCAGGATGGAGGCAGGATGGAGGCGGGGTACTGAGCGTGGAGGCAGGATGGAGGCAGGGTACTGAGCGTGGAGGCAGGATGGAGGCAGGGTACTGAGTGTGGAGGCAGGATGGAGGCAGGGTACTGAGTGTGGAGGCAGGATGGAGGCAGGGTACTGAGCGTGGAGGCAGGATGGAGGCAGGATGGAGGCGGGGTACTGAGCGTGGAGGCAGGATGGAGGCAGGGTACTGAGTGTGGAGGCAGGATGGAGGCAGGATGGAGGCGGGGTACTGAGCGTGGAGGCAGGATGGAGGCAGGGTACTGAGTGTGGAGGCAGGATGGAGGCAGGGTACTGAGTGTGGAGGCAGGATGGAGGCAGGGTACTGAGTGTGGAGGCAGGATGGAGGCAGGGTACTGAGCGTGGAGGCAGGATGGAGGCAGGGTACTGAGGGTGGAGGCAGGATGGAGGCAGGGTACTGAGTGTGGAGGCAGGATGGAGGCAGGATGGAGGCAGGGTACTGAGTGTGGAGGCAGGATGGAGGCAGGGTACTGAGTGTGGAGGCAGGGTACTGAGTGTGGAGGCAGGATGGAGGCAGGGTACTGAGTGTGGAGGCAGGATGGAGGCAGGGTACTGAGTGTGGAGGCAGGATGGAGGCAGGGTACTGAGGGTGGAGGCAGGATGGAGGCAGGGTACTGAGTGTGGAGGCAGGATGGAGGCAGGGTACTGAGTGTGGAGGCAGGATGGAGGCAGGGTACTGAGGGTGGAGGCAGGATGGAGGACATGAAGAAGGATCTCTAGCTCTACCCCTCCCTCCCTCTCTCTTAGAATCCACAACCAAAGAAAACAACTCCAGAGGGGGGGGAATAGAGAGAGAGAGAGAGAGCGTGAGAGATGCAGTTAGTGGGAGAAGTGTTGAGAGTGGACTGCTATCAGTGAGACAGATAGGGTTATTGGCATGTTCAGACACTGATAAGAGATAAGTGTCTGGTAGATATCCTTATCTCTCACAGCAGTACTTCCATATCCTGTCTGCTGTGAGGTAGAGCAATACTACAACAGCTTCCTTCAACAAGGTTCTTCACAAATGCTTTCTTTGCAGATAATGTTTGACTAGGGCTCGGCTGCATTATTAGGAATGCCATGGGTTATCTTGTGCCATGGGTTATCTTGTGCCATGGGTTATCTTGTGCCATGGGTTATCTTGTGCCAAGTCGATCCATTTAAATGATAATTGCCTCTATTTAATGATCTCTCCAACTGGATAGCTGTAGTGTTTATGCAGCGCAAGACTATGGGCTCACCTTCACAACACACTGTTTTCTTCTCATGTTTACTTATTCCTCCTCTAAACCCAATGATTTCCTCTGCTCTGCTCTGTCCCCCAGTCTTATCTCTCCTCCACCCCCCCCTCCCCCAGTCTTACCTCTCCTCCCCCCCCCCTCCCCCAGTCTTACCTCTCCTCCACCCCCCCCCCCTCCCCCAGTCTTACCTCTCCTCCACCCCCCCCCCCTCCCCCAGTCTTACCTCTCCTCCACCCCCCCCCCTCCCCCAGTCTTACCTCTCCTCCACCCCCCCCTCCCCCAGTCTTACCTCTCCTCCACCCCTCCCCTCCCCCAGTCTTATCTCTCCTCCACCCCCCCCCCCTCCCCCAGTCTTACCTCTCCTCCACCCCTCCCCTCCCCCAGTCTTATCTCTCCTCCACCCCCCCCCCTCCCCCAGTCTTACCTCTACCCCCCCCCCCTCACCAGGCAGGTCAGAGAACAGGAGAATCCCCCCCCCCCTCACCAGGCAGGTCAGAGAACAGGAGAATCCCCCCCCCCCTCACCAGGCAGGTCAGAGAACAGCAGGATACACTCGTTGAAGCCGTTGGCCAGCAGCCGTTCCCTGAGCTGCAGCAGTATCGCCACGCCGATGCAGAAGGGGAAGGACGCGTTGCCCAGCAACAGCGTGTCCCACAGGTGAAAGATCTTGTGCAGAGGAAACACGTCTGGGGGGGAGATAAACATGACATTGGTTACTGGGGGGTACCCTTGTAAGTGCACCCTAGATACCCTAGTTGCCACTAACTCCACCCTATATAGCCTAACTGCCTCCTAGATAGCCTAACTGCCTCCTAGACAGCCTAACTGCCTCCTAGATAGCCTAACTGCCTCCTAGATAGCCTAACTGCCTCCTAGATAGCCTAACTGCCTCCTAGATAGCCTAACTGCCTCCTAGATAGCCCAAATACCACCTAGCTGCCCCACAGATAGCCTAGCTGCCCCCTAGACAGCCTTGCTGGATAGATAAGCTAGGGGCAGCTAGGCTGTCTCGGTTCTCTCCCTGCTGACACTAGAGACAGCATTACACTAGCCTCCTGTTAAAAGTATAAACAGCTTATGTATGTGTGTGTGTGTGTGTGTAAGGGGAGGGAGCCTGGGAGACTCCGGGAGAACATTAGCAGTCGGATGAGCAGACTATGGTTGCATGAGTGACATGGATGAGAGTGTGTGTGTGTGTGTGAGACTATGTTAATGTCTGTGTGCGTGCAAGTGTTTTTAAGTATGTGTGTTTGTGTCGTGGTGTGCATGAGTGTGTGTGTGTGTGAGTATGGCTATGTGTGCACGTATAAATGTGTGTGTGTGTGTATGCATGTGTGTGTGTGTATGTGTGTATTATAAGGCCACTTGACAGCATTAGCATTCTGGGGGCTGTCCACCAGAGAGAACAGGACTCACACACTGACCGGGGGGGCGGGGGAGGGAGGGGGAGGGCATGCTGGGGTCACACTGCACTCTCAGCCCCCCTGGGCCGGGGGAGGTGGGGGGATGGGAGCGTGGGTAGCATGTAGATTGTGTGTGTGTGTGTGTGGGAACCACAATGTGTGTGTGTGTGTGTGTGTACGTATTATTGAGGGTTTGGATGTGTGAGATCTTCAGTGTGTGTATGGGTGTGTGCGCGCATGCAAGGAGATATATAGAACTATTGGTCAATTAGCAATGCCTAATGAATTATAAATAGGGCATTAAATGGAATGTTAAATCACATTAATTTAAAAGCCCCATTATTATGTTCTAATATAAAAATCTGTATTCATTTAGTGACCAATTCAGCAAAGCCAAATAAAAGCAAAAGATTTTAATGGCACCTTGCCCTATCACCAACAAGAGAACCCAACATATTTCAAGTCTTTAACTGAAGATTTAAGAGGCTTTAAAGCATCTTTACCATACCAAAGTTGCCCCTTCCCCAGGTGAGACAACTAAGATAATTATATTTATTTAGCAGATGCTTTAAACCAAAGCGACATAGAAATGTGTTGTGCATATAGAAGGTGCAGCAGAAGATCAAGGATCAAGTACATGGTTCTACAGGTGATCAGAGTCAAGTGATGACTCATGGCCCAGCCATGGGCCATGGACCCATGGCTAGCCTAGCCTGCTACACCACCCAGCCCATGGCTAGCCTAGCCTGCTACACCACCCAGCCCATGGCTAGCCTAGCCTGCTACACCACCCAGCCCATGGCTAGCCTGGCCTGCTACACTAAACCAGCCCATGGCTAGCCTAGCCTGTTAAACTAAACCAGCCCATGGCTAGCCTAGCCTGTTAAACTAAACCAGCCCATGGCTAGCCTGGCCTGCTACACTAAACCAGCCCATGGCTAGCCTGTTAAACTAAACCAGCCCATGGCTAGCCTAGCCTGCTAAACTAACCCAGCCCATGGCTAGCTTAGCTTGTTACACAAGCATTGCACAAACTCTGAATGATACCAGTTTGATGAGCAAGTCTATCCCATTAGACTTCCCTCTCAGAGTCCCAGCCGGGAAGGACAGAGGTCTCTATGGGGAACAGAATCAATTAGCGGTCTGGGAAAGGCCAGTGTAAAGCCACACAGCTCTGATCCAGAACGGAGCGGCTGACCTTTTCACAGCTACCTGTTATGAGAAGGAGATTCTAAAACGACAAACTTAGCTTGAGACCAAAAGGCTTCTCAATACTCCCCGTCGCCGACCTGCCACCTTGCACAAACAACCTTCGGATAGCTTTCTGGAGAATATAGACATGTTTATAGTGTGCGCTGCATGTGTGTGTGTGTGCTGCATGTGTGTGTGTGTGTACGCTGCATGTGTGTGTGCTGCATGTGTGTGTGTGTGTGCGCTGCGTGTGTGTGTGTGCGCTGCGTGTGTGTGTGCGCTGCATGTGTGTGTGTGCTGCGTGTGTGTGTGTGCGCTGCGTGTGTGTGTGTACTTACGGGTGAACATGGTGAGGAACCAGGGAATAGCGTAAAGCTGTGAGGGCAGAAGAATTTTCATATGTAATTATCACCCTCTAAAAACATACTGATTAATGCCAGGGAACTGATGTGCTTACTGAAATAGACTAGTTCAAACTATTCATAAACGTTGATACAAACAACATTTCAAATCATGTTTGGGGTGCAAATTAGTAATTTGATTGTCAGTGGCAACAACCTTTGATGTCGGCAAGTTTGAATTGCCTCCGGGTAACAGAGAGGGAGAGAGAAATGGAGAGAAGGAGGGACAGAGAGATGGAAAGAGAGGTGGAGAGATGGAGAGAAGGGGGGGGGGAAGAGAGAGGATGGAGAGGAGGTAGAGATGGAAAGGAGATGGAGAAGTCAGTGGGGAGACAGCTAACAATGAAATCTCATTACTCCAATCACACACACACACACAGCCACCTGTTCAAACAGAATCTGCTGATTTGTCCAGAGTCCCGTGTCTCCTGAGGACAGTCTCATTTTCACTGAGAGGAGGGAGAGGAGAGAGAGAAGGAAGGGAGAGGAGAGAGAGGAGGAAGGGAGAGGAGAGAGAGGAGAGGAGAGAGAGGAGAGGGAAAGGAGAGAGAGGAGGAAGGGAGAGGAGAGAGAGGAGAGGGAGAGGAGAGAGAGGAGGAAGGGAGAGGAGAGAGGGAGAGGAGTGAGGGATGGATGGAGGATATTGGAGTTGATTTTGTCTGGTTAATTGGGAGCAATCTCCCCTGGGGCCTGAAAGGTTTTCTTGTACCTGGTCTCGCAAGATTCACATCGCCCCTCAACACGCACACACACACACCACCCCTTCCGTACCCTGGGGTAATGAACCAGGGAGAGAGACAGGAAGGAGGACAGCTCTGAGTCTCAGACTCAGTACTGACTACACTTTCTCACTAAAGTTTAAGTAAAAAAGCGTGGGCTCTGACACATAGTTAAGTAAAAGTAGCCATTACTACTACCTGTTTTAGTGTCACGTTGGTAACTGGAATGAGAGCACTCAATTATTTCTGTAAAACATTCTTTCAAACTTTCAAATATTGTTTTTCCCCCCAAAATGTAAACCTTTCCGAAAATATTTTTTAAACCTTTCAAAACTTTTTTTCATAACTGTTCAACCTTTCAAAACTTTTTTTGTTTTCATAACTGTTTTCCGAAAAGATTTGTTCAACTTTTCACAGACATTCCAATCCGAAACGATGTACACCGGTTGATTTGAACTTGGAGTGTCCTTGTTATATACAGAAGAGGCGGTTTCCTCGCCAAAACACTTTAAAACAAGACGAGAGAAACACAGAAAAAAAGGACTGTCTGCAAGTCTTGAACTTCACAAGGGAATTAGTCACGGTGTGTAAAAAGGGACTAAATGTTGGACCAACATCAAAGTTCTGTGAACCAACACAGTCCAAACATTATTTTCTGATGCAGACTTGTGAAAAGAACACTAATCTGTCTTTAAAAGGACAGAGTTGAACCCTTAATCTCAGGCCTTCCTAGTGACATCAGAGGACAGTTATGACCTCTGGCATTCCAACCACGAAGAGCAACAGTGGAGGTTCTAGACTACTTCAACAAGGGGGGCAAAACTGGGGCCAGGTGTACTGTTAGAGGGGCCAGTTACGATTAACATAACTTATCATAGTTTTCTTCACTGCATTGCAGGCATTACCAGTCAAAAAGACAATGTTTATAATGATTCAGAATCTACATTTAGGGGGGGCCACAAGGGGGGCCTGGCCCACTGTATACTGATCTACTGACTGGTTGCTGTATTTACTTGTTTAAACCAGTATTAGGTACAGGCTGTGTGTCAACAACTAACAAGGAGACGTCTTGTTTCCAGGCGAGGAGGGGGCGTTTCCCTCTCCTCTGCTTCCTCCTGGAAGACTCAAGAGATGGAGACGAACGCACAGGAAACACCCACAGGAACAGCGCTACATCGCAATATCTGATTGAAGCCTTAATTCTCCCTATTGTCCTCTGTAAGCGTCTGAAGAACAGCTGTTTTGTTTCCTCAGAATAGACGGGTTGATCTGACGGGGGCTGAGGCGCTTCACGTCTTTCAAACAGGATTTATAATTTCAGTGTTTCTTGGGTGTTTTCTGCACACAAAGAAAGAGAAGCAGTCTGTGGGGGGGTGCTAAACAGGAAGTGCAGTCTGTGGGAGGGTGCTAAACAGGAAGTGCAGTCTGTGGGAGGGTGCTACACAGGAAGTGCAGTTTGTGGGAGGGTGCTAAACAGGAAGTGCAGTCTGTGGGAGGGTGCTAAATAGGAAGTGCAGTCTGTGGGAGGGTACTAAACAGGAAGTGCAGTCTGTTGAGCGAGGAGGAGGAAGAGGAGGAGCTAAACAGGAAGTGGTCGTAACCTGACCACCTTGGACCTTGGACCACGGAGAGATTGATGAGGAGGCAAGGAGAGAGACGGATAACAAGGGAAGGAGAGAGATGGATGGAGAGAGACAGACATAGATGGATGGAGAGAGAGAGCGAGAGAGAGGAGGTGGAGAGAGCGAGAGAGAGCGAGAGAGGAGGTGGAGAGAGCAAGAGAGAGCGAGAGAGAGGAGGTGGAGAGAGCAAGAGAGAGCGAGAGAGAGGAGGGAAACAGGGTCAGACAGAGAATGAGATTGAAAGAGAATTGTGACAAATTTGGCAATACAGAGATCCTTCAGGGAGTGAAAGAGTGGGAACAGAGAGAGACAGCGAGAGAGAGAGAGAGAGAGAGAGAGAGGAGGGGGAGAGAGCGAGAGAGAGCGAGAGAGAGAGAGGTGTGCAAATCATCACCAGAGGGGTGAGGGGAAGGCTTGGCCCTGCAGGAACTCAGGAAGGACAAAGTCCCTTTAACATTACTGTGTGTGTGTGTGTGCGTGTGTGTGGTCTCAATGACATCGAGGAGGCGATGTGATTCTTCCTGCTTTATCTGTGGACTGGGCCTGGAGCCAGAGCCATTCACCACACTCACTCACCTCCATCAGCTCTGCCCCGCAGGGAGAGGGGGAGGAGGGGGGGGGGGGGCGAGGAGGGGGGGGGGGGGGGGGCGAGGAGGAGGAGGGGGGGGGGGGGGGGAGGGGGGGGGATGTCTAATGTTCCTTTACGGTGCCCTCCACAACTGTTCAGATATTTTAGCTTCAGGACACCTTTGTTGGAAGATGGAGATGGAGAGATTAACATGGGGGGAGTGAGAGAGAAGGAGGGGGAGAAGAGGAGGGGGGGAGGCTGCTGTACTCACATCTGGGATGAATCCGATGTCGTTGAGGTGATTGCTCAGCTCTGGGTCATGGAACGCGATCATCTGGGAGAACACTGTCAGGTACTCTGAAGAACGGGGGGGGGGGGGAGGGAGAGAGAGAGAGAGAGAGAGAGAGAGAGAGAGAGAGAGAGAGAGAGAGAGAGAGAGATAAAACAAGACTCTTAAGACAGAAACTCTGAGGTACTCTGCAGGCGTTCACAAAAGGGCAGCCATTTCCTGCGCCGCTGCCGTGGCGATGACGCCTGTCTAACAACGGGGGGGGCCAACTGTGACAGCTCTCCATCGGGCTCAGCCCCTCGCCCCTTGCCTGGTACGACCCCACATCTCCAAATGACAACTCCCCTCCTCTGCCTGCCGACCGTCGCCGCGCCGACCCTTCTAATTAGTTTCCACGGTTACGGGCTACAACGTCAGGAAGCATGGACGGGGAGGCGTGACGCTACAAGCGCCGATGCTATCTTTAGTCTTAACTCGGGATTTTGTGGCTCGACGTCGGTTGGAGGGGCGAGGACGGGTTGCCAGGAAACCGGACGTGGAGGGGGAAGTTTGTAATGTAAATGACGGCGTTGGAACGACTGTGATGATGGAGGTGTGTGTGTATGAGAGAGAGAAAGCTTACCTTGGATGACATGAGAGTTGTCCTTGAGGAAGAAGTTGTAGAGATACTTGGGGATGAAGGCAGACATGCAGGCATACGCCAGAGCTGGAGGAAGAGGAGGGAGGAGGGAGAGGAGGAAGGAGAGGAGGAAGGAGGAGGAGGAGGGAGAGGAAGAGGAGGGAGAGGAGGAAGGAGGAGGAGGAGGGAGAGGAAGAGGAGGGAGAGGAGAAAGGAGGAGGAGGGAGAGGAAGAGGAGGGAGAGGAAGAGGAGGGAGAGGAGGGGAAGAGGAGGGAGAAGGAGGAGGAGGAGGGAGAGGAAGAGGAGGGAGAAGGAGGAGGAGGAGGGAGAGGAAGAGGAGGGAGAGGAGAAAGGAGGAGGGGAAGAGGAGGAGGAGGGAGAGGGAGAAGAGGATATGAGGAAGAGGAGAGGAAAGAGGAAGAGGAGGAGATGAGGAAGAAGAGGAGAGGAAGAGGATATGAGGAGGAGAGAGGAAGAGGAGGAGAAGACAAGTCGCTAATTATGATCAGTTCTGCGCTTGGAATAACACCTGATATTTCACATCAAAATACACAAGTCACTGAACAGATACATGCACCCAATGTGACAATGCTTCAAGACTAAGTACACTAAGCTGTCATTAAAGCTTTGAAATGTTCTCAGCTATCTGACAGACCGAGGGCAGCCAGAGCAACTCTCACCTTCGTTGTTGAAGTTCAGGTAGAGGAAGGGAGCACAAAGGGAGTCCAAACCTGTTCCGCATAATCGTCAGTATCAGTCACACGCAAGAGCAATTGGTTAAATGTAAATACTTGTGGAAATATGTAAAACGTGAATTGAAAGTTTGAAATTTAGATTTTGCTTTTCTGTCAAGGTTTATCAAACTATACACAGCCGTTCTATTCTAATGCTTTGTTCACACCGAACCCGAAGCACATTTTTCGCGCGGCGAGATTACATGTGAAGTCGATGTAAATGATCAACTCAAGCGAAATATGCGCGTGACTTTTTCTCAAAAGTTTATCAATTTTGAGATGTAACTGGTGTTTGAGGAGAAACGGAGGGCAAGAGTATTGTAGCTGTCTGTAGGAACCCTCTGCTATACCACACTACTTCGTATTCGTTTATAGTCGTCATTTTGGACATGACGACGCAAAAAAAACGGTTGGCTCCTAGCGATTTGCGCGAATAAACACGAACGCGGAGCGACAATTCCCTTAATTCGCGCAAATAATTCGCTTTGCGTTTGGTGTGAACACTGAACACAGCATTATGAATGAAAACAAAAGAACAATAGAAGAGATGTTTGTGTGTGCTGTTCTGGGATCAGCTAAGGCCCTTTTCAAGATCAGCCAGAAGCTGAAGCGACTACCCAGGGGCGTTGTTAGATATAACGCTCTACTGGGGAACAGGGCCCTATGCATATACCTTTTTTTTCTTCTAAGCGTGCTGCACACAATGCACTACTCGGCTATAGAAACCCCCTTACTTAACCCACTATACAACAGTTCAGGGATGCAAGTTTGATATCAGCTTTGGCAGGGACATCAATAGTTAATGCGAGAGCGCACATTTCTTTCGCATTCATTTAAACGCAAATACAGTTTTTTGAGCTTCATGTAATATTGTTTTTATGTTTTAGTCAAAATAAGAGGATCGGTAGGCCTATCATTTAGAAACGACCTTAATTCTGACTTGTGTGCTGAGTCCGACACCTGGACTTCTGTGTCCATGATGCAGTGGCTATTTGGCAACCTCAGAAGAGCGCCCTGACATGGAATTCTGCGGGCATCGGCATGTGCTTTCATTTTACAAGTGTTGATTGGGATACTGTGTTTATTTTTTGCGTCATTATCAATCTAAATGAATGCACTGACTAATAAAATAAATTGTTGAAACTCAAACTAGATTTTACTGGGGCACAGCAGATTTACACTGGGGCACGTGCCCCGTTAAAAAGGGTCTAACGACGCCCCTGTGTCTACCCCAGATAACTTGGTACACTTGACAACCCAACAGCCACATGTCAGTCAGGGTTGAAATGGTGTGTCTTTAGCGCCATCTGGTGGCTGACTGACCACAGTACACAACTGGTCCAGGTGTGTTTGATTTACAGCTCGGCACCGCTGGGAATGTCAACCGCGTTTCATTGCGCCGTGGAATAAATCAAGCCCTTATGATATATTAGCCTGCATAATAACTGTCTAGGAATGTCTAATGTTTAAAGTGCACTTGATTAATGTTATGACTCGTTTGAGGTGCACTTGATTTGAGTGCAGGGGCCTCACCCTGCCAGTAGACCAGGTCGGGGTGGGACACCACCCAGGCTTTCAGCACACGGCGGAACTTGACGTGACCCTGGGGTGACGAGAGCAGCTCGTCATACTGGTGACAGCGAGGGATGTCTACCTCAATCTGGACACACACACACACACACAGAAAGACACAAGGTTTGAGAGATGAACACATTGTGTGTGTGTGTTGTCAGGTGTGTAAGGTGAGCACTATCTGCCCCGATGGCAGAACGCTCTCTGTACCTGTCGATCAGTCGGTATGGGCGTGTCCTTGTCTATGCTGTCGTATTTAGCCTGGATATCCCCCTGAACCAACAAAACTATCAATCAGTCCAGGTCGAACACATGTAGCTACAATCCCCCCCCCCCCCGTTTCCTGAGTGAAGTGGTCCAGTCCTACCTCCACGCCCAGCAGAGCGGACCACGCCAAGCCCCTGACCAGGGGGGGGATGTCCACCCGCGCCTCCTTCCACACCTGGGTCTTCTTGTAAGGGTAGGCCTGAGGACGCAGGCAAACCCAGGGCCTGTTTCAATACTCTAGACATGCAGACTTCCCTCCTTAACACCCTGACATGGCCCTGAGGCCAGTGATCGTGCACGTGTGTATGTGTGTGACCTGCAGCAGCCTGTTGAATAGGATGATGCGTGTGAGCTGGTACTCTGTGTCTCTCTCCCGGATGATGAGGGGCAGGGACACGGCCGAGGCCTGCAGCTCACTGCTGCTGATGGACTGGGGCAGGCTGCAGGGTCTGGAGGAGACAGGAGAGGATGTGGAGGAGAGAAGAGAGGGTGTGGAGGAGAGGGTCTGGAGGAGAGAGGAGAGGGTGTGGAGGAGAGAAGAGAGGGTGTGGAGGAGAGGGTCTGGAGGAGAGAGGAGAGGGTGTGGAGGAGAGAGGAGAGGGTCTGGAGGAGAGGGTCTGGAGGAGAGAGGAGAGGGTGTGGAGGAGAGAGGAGAGGGTGTGGAGGAGAGAGGAGAGGGTGTGGAGGAGAGAGGAGAGGGTGTGGAGGAGAGAGGGAGGGTCTGGAGGAGACAGGGTGTGGAGGAGACAGGAGAGGATGTGGAGGAGAGAAGAGAGGGTGTGGAGGAGAGGGTCTGGAGGAGAGAGGAGAGGGTGTGGAGGAGAGAAGAGAGGGTGTGGAGGAGAGGGTCTGGAGGAGAGAGGAGAGGGTGTGGAGGAGAGAGGAGAGGGTCTGGAGGAGAGGGTCTGGAGGAGAGAGGAGAGGGTGTGGAGGAGAGAGGAGAGGGTGTGGAGGAGAGAGGAGAGGGTGTGGAGGAGAGAGGAGAGGGTGTGGAGGAGAGAGGGAGGGTCTGGAGGAGACAGGGTGTGGAGGAGACAGGAGAGGGTCTGGAGGAGAGAGGGTGTGGAGGAGAGAGGAGAGGGTTCTGGAGGAGGGGAAGTCATCTACACTGAGGAACAGTAGGAGGCAGAAGGACAGGAGGGGGGAGAGGAGAAAAGAGGTGGGGAGATGGGAGGAGGAGAGGACACACTTGAGGAACTTGACTTACTCTTCCTCCAGTATGGGGTAATAGGCCTCTCCTGCCACGTCCTTCAGCCTCTGGAAACAGACAAACAGACATCTGGAATGATGGAGATTGATTTGGCTGCTTTGGAAGAGCAGAGGTCTTCCTGAGCGCTCTGATCCTCAAACACCAGGAGTCCTGTCGGTCCTGTGTGTGGTTCAGCAGGGGCTTCCCACACACAGCCAACTACATCGTGTGGAGATTCATACCGAGTTGATACCAAATCTAATTCTAAGTAATGTCCCTGTCACAGAGGGCCTCACAGATGTCCTCAGATCAGCAGCTACAACCAACCTAGACCCTCAAGGAAGACAAGGACAACTGAAATGACTGCTACGTATCGGTATATATATATTGATCAGATATGGGTGATGTGAGGATATTAATCAGATATGGGTGATGTGAGGATATTGATCAGATATGGGTGATGTGTGGATATTGATCAGATATGGGTGATGTGTGGATATTGATCAGATATCGGTGATGTGAGGATATTAATCAGATATAGGTGATGTGTGGATATTGATCAGATATCGGTGATGTGTGGATATTGATCAGATATGGGTGATGTGTGGATATTGATCAGATATGGGTGATGTGTGGATATTGATCAGATATGGGTGATGTGTGGATATTGATCAGATATGGGTGATGTGTGGATATTGATCAGATATGGGTGATGTGTGGATATTGATCAGATATGGGTGATGTGTGGATATTGATCAGATATGGGTGATGTGTGGATATTGATCAGATATATGGGTGATGTGTGGATATTGATCAGATATGGGTGTTGTGAGGATATTGATCAGATATGGGTGATGTGCTGTGGTCTCCAGGAAGCACGCACGTTTCGCAGCTGGCAGAGGGACAGAGTGACGGTGGTGTCGTCCAATAGGAAGCTCCGGTCTCTACCCTGGCCAAACGACTCCCCGTCCTCCAACAGGAACCTGGGGGGGGGGGGGGGGGGGTGCATTAAAAAAGAGAGTGAGAGAGTGAAGACTGAGTAGTCCAGGTGGAGATGTCCTGTCATGTACAGCATGGGTGGAGCTGGAGGGGGGAGGGAGGAGCTATTTGTAATGAACAGTAATTTGGCAGAGTGCAGACTGGAGGAGGAGGGAGGAGCAGCTAACTTGGGCAGGGTGCAGACTGGAGGCTTGGACAGGATGATCTCCTTGTTGGTGAGCTCCTTCTCCAGGTCTCCTCCGGCCAGACACCACAGGTGGTACACCTCATCTATGCCCCTCTCAGCCAGGTAGTCCTCCTCCTCTTCTACACACACACACACACACACACACACACACACACACACACACACACACACATTACACACACATTACACACACATTAATATATATATATTATATATATATATATATATATAATATATATATATATATATATGATATGATATATATATATGATATGTGTGTGTGCGGGCACCTGGGCAGAGCTTGCTGAGCTGGTCTGGGAGTTCCAGCAGGGCGCAGCGTAGCGAGGAGGAGAACAGGCCTGGGGAGGGCTGAAAGGGGCTAGAGAGACCAGACACCCCCTCAAACACTGAGTCAGACAGCAGCTCTGCTGGGGTCGGCCTGGGGGGAGGGAAGAAAGGGGATAGGGAGAGGGGGAAGGCAAGGAGGGGGAGGAGGTGAGGGAGAAGGGGTGGGGGGAGGAGAGGTGGAAGGCAAGGAGGGGGAGAGGAGGTGAGGGAGAAGGGGTGGGGGGGAGGAGAGGGAGAAGGGGTGGGGGGGAGGTGAGGGAGAAGGGGTGGGGGGAGGTGAGGTGGAAGGCAAGGAGAGGGGGAGGAGGTGAGGGAGAAGGGGTGGGGGGGAGGAGAGGGAGAAGGGGTGGGGGGGAGGTGAGGGAGAAGGGGTGGGGGAGGAGGTGAGGGAGAAGGGGTGGGGGAGGAGGTGAGGGAGAAGGGGTGGGGAGGAGGTGAGGGAGAAGGGGTGGGGGGAGGAGAGGTGGAAGGCAAGGAGAGGGGGAGGAGGTGAGGGAAAAGGGGTGGGGGAGGAGGTGAGGGAGAAGGGGTGGGGGGGAGGTGAGGGAGAAGGGGTGGGGGAGGAGGTGAGGGAGAAGGGGTGGGGGGGAGGTGAGGGAGAAGGGGTGGGGGAGGAGGTGAGGGAGAAGGGGTGGGGGGGAGGTGAGGGAGAAGGGGTGGGGGAGGAGGTGAGGGAGAAGGGGTGGGGGAGGAGGTGAGGGAGAAGGGGTGGGGGAGGAGGTGAGGGAGAAGGGGTGGGGGGGATAAGAAGTCTGTTAGCTCCACTTAGGGAACCACTGTCACGTCTTAGATGTGGTTTGTTTATTTTATATCAAGTCATATAGAATTTATACTGTATGTGCAAACATGTGCTACAACTATGGGATATTTCTGTTTGGAATTAGACACGTGTTCCAATGGTCATATGGTTTGAATCATGTAGCATATGGATCACAGACACAGGATTTAGACCACAGATCCCACTGCTTAGCTGTGTATATACTGTCTACAGTATAAGACAACACCATGAGCTACAGTCTACACAGAGTAATGTCTGAAAGAAGCAGGGCCAGTTAACAGGAAAAGGTGATGGGTAGCAGGATATGATGTCATGGTGTGTTTACCTTTGGGATGGCAGGAAGGTCAGACATTTCCTCAGTAAGTCCAGAACCTTCTCTGGGAGGGTCTGTGATGTTGCAGATGCATTAGTTACACTACCATGCAGTCCACTGGCTTCATCCTACTGTATAGAGACAGGCACTTCTCCTCCCCCCTCTCCTCCCCCTTCTCCTCCCCCCTCCCACTACTCCTCTCCTCTCCTCCCCCCTCTCCTCCCCCTTCTCCTCCCCCCTCTCCCACTACTCCTCTCCTCCCCCCTCTCCCACTTCTCCCCCTCTCCCACTACTCCTCTCCTCCCCCCTCTCCTACTACTCCTCTCCTCCCCCCTCTCCCACTTCTCCCCCCTCTCCCACTCTCTCCTCCCCCCTCTCCCACTACTCCTCTCCTCCCCCTCTCCTCCCCCTCTCCCACTACTCCTCTCCTCCCCCCTCTCCCACTACTCCTCTCCTCCCCCCTCTCCCACTACTCCTCTCCTCCCCACTCCTCCTCCCCCCTCTCCCACTACTCCTCTCCCCCCTCTCCTCCCCCTCCCTCCCCCACTCCCACTACTCCTCTCCTCCCCCACTACTCCTCTCCTCCCCCCTCTCCACTACTCCTCTCCTCCCCCTCTCCTCCCCCCTCTCCACTACTCCTCTCCTCCCCCCTCTCCTCCCCCCTCTCCCACTACTCCTCTCCTCCCCCTCTCCTCCCCCCTCTCCCACTACTCCTCTCCTCCCCCCTCTCCTCCCCCCTCTCCCACTACTCCTCTCCTCCCCCCTCTCCCACTACTCCTCTCCTCCCCCACTACTCCTCTCCTCCCCCCTCTCCCACTACTCCTCTCCTCCCCCCTCTCCTCCCCCCTCTCCCACTACTCCTCTCCTCCCCCATTACTCCTCTCCTCCCCCCTCTCCCACTACTCCTCTCCTCCCCCCTCTCCACTACTCCTCTCCTCCCCCACTACTCCTCTCCTCCCCCCTCTCCCACTACTCCTCTCCTCCCCCACTACTCCTCTCCTCCCCCCTCTCCCACTACTCCTCTCCTCCCCCCTCTCCTCCCCCCTCTCCCACTACTCCTCTCCTCCCCCACTACTCCTCTCCTCCCCCCTCTCCCACTACTCCTCTCCTCCCCCCTCTCCTCCCCCCTCTCCCACTACACCTCTCCTCCCCCACTACTCCTCTCCTCCCCCCCTCTCCCACTACTCCTCTCCTCCCCCCTCTCCCACTACTCCTCTCCTCCCCCACTACTCCTCTCCTCCCCCCTCTCCCACTACTCCTCTCCTCCCCCACTACTCCTCTCCTCCCCCCTCTCCACTACTCCTCTCCTCCCCCCTCTCCCACTACTCCTCTCCTCCCCCACTACTCCTCTCCTCCCCCCTCTCCCACTACTCCTCTCCTCCCCCACTACTCCTCTCCTCCCCCCTCTCCCACTACTCCTCTCCTCCCCCCTCCTCCCCCCTCTCCCACTACTCCTCTCCTCCCCCACTACTCCTCTCCTCCCCCCTCTCCCACTACTCCTCTCCTCCCCCTCTCCTCCCCCCTCTCCCACTACTCCTCTCCTCCCCCCTCTCCACTACTCCTCTCCTCCCCCACTACTCCTCTCCTCCCCCCTCTCCCACTACTCCTCTCCTATCCCCTTCTCTCCCCTCCCTCTCTTACCTTGATGGCATCAAGACAGCCATGTTCCTCAGCCAGCACAGTGACTATCTCGTCCATACAGCCTGGTGAGACAGAGAGGGTTTCAGACAGAGGGGGTTTCAGACAGAGGGGGTTTCCATGGTTAATGTCTCGCACACATTCCTGACCCTCCGGATGGTACTGTGATGGGGGAGTCCTGACCTACCCAGAGTGATGATGAATTTCAACCTTTCGCTGATCTCAATGTTGTGCAGAAGTCTCCTGCCCTGCAGACCAATGAGAACTCGTCAAATGATACAGACGGCTGAGAGAGAGAGAGAGAGAGAGAGAGAGAGAGAGAGAGAGAGAGAGAGAGAGAGAGAGAGAGAGAGAGATATAGAGAGGGGAGATAGATATATAGAGAGAAAGAGAGAGATAGATATAGAGAGAGACAGAAAGAGAGAGAGAAAGATGAGAGGGAGATAGATATAGAAAGAAAGAGAGAGAGGGATGAATGAATAAAAGTGAGTCGTACAGCACACAGCTCAAAGAGCAGCACCCCCAGAGACCAGACGTCAGTTTTGGGTCCTGATGGCTGGGGGGCGTCTCCACTGGAGGGGTCGCTGAGGTGGGCGGAGCCCTGGGCGATGACCTCTGGAGCCAAGTATGATGGATATCTGGGGCACGGAGATCACATACACACACACACAGGTACACACAAACATTAACCCAGTGGACTGGGCTTACTGTTTCATCTCCATCACTGACTATTGTTACTGATTATTATGATGTTGAACAGGCTCCATCATTAGTGTCCACAGCAGTCTTTGAAACCTCATCTCTCTGGTCTGTGTGCCGGGGGTCATGTGACTTATCAAGGAGCCTTCACAGACACGCTCATGACATCCCTAAACCAGGGCTTCTTTCATGGACGTGAAAACACACTAAGATATCGGAGTTCAGAAGAGAGCGTGTGTGTGTGTGTTCTCTATCTGTCTCTCAAACACACACACCGGCCGGATCTCCAGCAGGATATTACAGAGACAGATCTCTGTTCTCAGACACACAGGGAAGGAAATGTCTTTGATATCCACAGCCTGGTTTCTATAAGAAAGATCCATTAGAAGTCTATCTCACATATTTCATTACTTTTTATTGTAAAATATGTAGCTGATAGCCCCAGGTTCTTTACAGTTCTGTATCTGGGTCTTGCACATAAGAACTTAAGATTTAAGGTTTCAAAGACTTAATAGGTTAAATTGCCCTCTTATCCACACAATAGTATTCAGTGTATAATGTCCAATGTGTTGAACATTAGCTGTCAATACAATATAGTATATTACAGTGAAATGTGTTGACTCTAGATACCCAAACTGTGTAAGGCCTCACCCAATAGGGAAGTCCACATCTGCCCCACGATCAGTCATGTGATACAGGCCAAACTTGGCCAGCTTCACGTTACCCTGGAGACGACAGGATGAGAAAGGAGGGGAGACGACAGAAGATGAGGACAAGAGAGGAAGAGCTGCTGTGTCGTGGTGTAGGCTGCTGTGTCGTGGTGTAGGCTGCTGTGTCGTGGTGTAGGCTGCTGTGTCGTGGTGTAGGCTGCTGTGTCGTGGTGTAGGCTGCTGTGTCGTGGTGTAGGCTGCTGTGTCGTGGTGTAGGCTGCTGTGTCGTGGTGTAGGCTGCTGTGTCGTGGTGTAGGCTGCTGTGTCGTGAGAGGAGTGTGGCTGTGTCTGGAGGGAGAATACCTTGCAGTCCAGGAGGACGTTGTGTGAGTTGAGAGCACGGTGGACCATGCGGTGCTTGTTCATGAAGGCCAGCCCTTCCAGCACCTCGTAGGCTATCTGCAGAACCCTCTCTGGGCTGGGACACACAAACACTAGTTGAGATATATATATATATTGATATACAGTACCAGTCAAAAGTTTGGACACATTACATATATTTTTTTTTTCTTGTTTTGTATCATACAGACACAGGGCACATCTAGTGTGATGAACCCTTAAATGTATCAAGCAAGGATCAAACACACGCTTGTTTCAGAACACCCAGTGCAGTTATTCCAGTGCAACTGATTAACCTGTCCCCAGCCGGATATCTGACGTATTCTGGACCGGAACCAGAGATGGTCAAATGGAAGTAACAAAGTACAAATACTTTATTTTTATTTTTTTGAAAGGTTGAAAAATATATATATAGCTAAAAAAGATCTTAAGCATATGTCAGAGCTCACACTTCTTTACTTTAACTTGAGTGAAAAAGTGTAGTCAGTACATCAACTTTTACCAGAATCTTTTCAAACACGAGTATCTGGCCTTCTACTTGAGTGAAGGATGAGTGTACTTTTACCAATTTCTGACCGGAACATCAGACAGTCACACCCCTTAACACAGGCTGTTAACGTGTTGCAGCTTCAGCCCGCCTGCCTGTTCTGTATACAACGTAGCGTGTGTGAGGGCCGGGGCACAGGTCTTCCCCAGGGAGCCTGTGCTGTCTGGGTCCTCACCTGACTGTTATCCCCTGCTTCTGGAAGTCGTTCAGGCTGCTTTCATAGTGCTCCGCCACCACAACCAGCCGCTCTGGACCAGAGAGGAGAAGAGACGGTGAAATAAAAAAAATAAAAAAACAAGATGGAGGACGGGAATAGCAACTGAGGCAATATGTTCTCTCAACCTGGTGACTGTGGCATGGACGGCTACGCCTTATTACATTCTTGTTTGGTTTATACACTCTTCCTCAGCTACAAATAGTCACAAGCACCTTAATATGGTCAGGGTATAAGTTTGTAGTCTGCTTACACAACACGGTGTGCAATTACAAAGCTGTAAATATGTTCTCTGCTGTCTCAACCTTCCTGTCTGGTCAACAACATGTCAACAAAGTTGTAATGAAAACAACCGCTTGCTGAGACAGTCTGTGTGGGAACGCAGGAAACATCTGGCCGTTAAAGAAGATAGAGCAACAGTTAAAAAGCAAGATTTCCACATCTCTGGACGTCAATAAAATGGAAGATGAGACACAGAGTCTGTTTGCAGCCTTCAGGGTCTATACTTTGACCATTTCTGAGCTTCAAACATCATGATGTCTTCAGAACAAAAGCCTTCCGCCGAACAGCAGGGGCCTGTAGAGGGGATTTGCCATCTCATAAACATACAAACAAACGTACTACGACATGGGTGGTAAACAATAACAAAACACCTCAAACATGCACCTTCTGGGATGTACCAGCCAAAAATACAGTCACCACAGAATAAAAATAACCATCATAAAAAAACAACAACACTACATTAAAAAAGATGTCCGTGACCTTGTTTTACAGACGTTTACACTTTATAATCCTGCTGCAGAGCTGAGAACATCGTAAGTGCATGAAGAGGGCTTTCACGGAAAGCCTACTACTGTACTACGACTCCACGGAACCTTTGTGTTCAATGTGTCTGCTAGCTGAGAAGTGTTAACTTAGTTTACATAGTAAATAGACAGCTCCTTGACTCAGAGTGATGGAAGGATTTCGGTAATCTTTCTATCATCCGCACTCTATCATTATTCATCCTTCTATCCATCCTCTGCTGTCCTTTCCACAAGCACAAGGCGTCCTGACGCCAGAAGATAATCGGAGCCGCTGAAGGCTCCGGAGCCCGTACCGTGCTTCCCCCGGGTGATGTCCACGTACTGGCAGAGACGCGGGTGTGTGAGGGTCTTCAGGAGCTGGAAGCGGCCCAGGATCTTGATGGAGTTGGGGGTGAGGGGCAGGCCGTTGCTACCACACACATCGTGGGGGAGGGCTGAGGCGAAGAAGGTGAACGCCCCCAGCTGGGCGTCTCTGAGGGGTCGCATGGCGGACCGCCGTCCCTGGGCACAGTCCGGACCAGCGCTGGGGCACCTGGGACAAGCAGGGTCAGAGGGAGAACGTCTGGATCAAGGGGTCGCAGGTTCGAATCCCCCTCTGTACCTCGCTTTGGTTAAAAGTGTCTGTTTGATGGATATATTGGTTAACATACTGTAGCCTAAATATATATTTCTTGGTCCCTTTCTATGCAGGATTGGATTTTTATGAATCTAGAGACAGAGGATGGGCTCTCTGCCCTATGTTGGGTCTTCTGGTGCGTGTCAAGATGTATCCTTGAGTTAGGGCAGCTAGCTGCTTAGCCTAACAGTAGAGTAGGTTAGGCTACCCATTTGGGGAGGTAGCTTGTTAATCAACTCTATTACACAGTTAGGCTAGATAATAATTATGGTAATCATAGAATGGAACTGTTTACACAGTTATGTGCGATAACCATATCTGTTCGTTTCAGGTGCTGATAAATTACATCACGTTGGATGTACATAAACTGTCAGTTATTCAGATGCAAGAAAGCAAGTTGGACATACTCAAACACAGAAAGCTAGCTAACTAGGTAGTACTGTCCACTGGATGTAAGATATTGACGCATACAAAGCTATTTTTGACAACACTACTAGAGTAAATCACTGCTTAGCAATTTCAAGTGTCTACTCACGTTTAGTGATGGTGTTCCCTAATGCCAAGCGACTCAAATTTAAATGTGTTTCGTTTTTTAAATTCTCTTCCTCGGGTGCAGCCGGACAGCTGAGATAACGTGACCACCTACGTCACTTTTCTGCGACAAGACCGGCTGTGTTTTGTGCCAGTATTTTAAATTAAACGATTTAAAAACAGGTATGTCGTTTGACAACTAGGACGATGTAGTAGGACATGTAAAAGAATAAATAACACATTCTCAAGGATCGATTTTCAGTTCAGAAGTTCGTGTAAAATATTTGTGAAATCGTATATTCGTAATGTATTGGCGTTGTTGGCAATAGTACAAAGTAAGGTTATTTGGTTATTTAACAAACTGAAACATATAACTGACAAATACCAATTAAATTAATTGCTAAAATAAAACAGGCACGAGAAAACGAGCTATATTCCATTCGCTAGTGTCTAAGTTGTGCAACTGGTAGAACATGGAGTCGAGTGGCAACACATTCGACCGTCTCATTGCATGATGCTAGTCAGCTAGCTGCCCTATCCGGACACTTTACAGATCGTTGAACATGCGCAGGCGTCCGGGGCCCTGAATGAAACGGGGCCTTTCTCCAAATCTCTTTCTGTTTCACATTTCTCGGCACTAAAACGTGTGTCCTGAAAGCTAACGTTTAGGATTTGATGTGAGTTTCTTAAGTTATTATCTTATGTGTGTGTCTTTGTATATGTTATATGTCTGTCTCTCGGTTAAGAGGACGAGGAGTATATATATGGCATGCGTATAGCCAATGTTACGTTATATAGCTAACAGCTAAGACTAGCTAAAACATAATAAGGTGGCCAGGCTAGGCTACTGTACCTTGCTACCTCAGTCAAAAGGTCCGTTTTAACAAGTCTCATTGCTAGCTCGCTGCGTGGCATGATACGAGAGCTTTACACAAACTAGGCCTCCACATAGCTTGCGATTCATAAATGCTATAAAATATAATGTACAGGTTATTTTCCAGAGCAGACATGCAGTAGCTACTAGTCTAAGGCTTTCCTAACCTGCGCACCTAACATAACCAACACAGCCACTCAATTTGGTCTCGCAAAGGTTAAAAGCTAACATGTCACGGCGGGTTTATAATGTCTGGTTCGAATATTATGAATGGCTTTTAACTTGGCACTTTATAACTGAACTAGAAACGTAATCTGGTGTCAAGATGCCCAAGTAAATACACATGGGGGCAATGGAATGCAGTGTCACTGGTTTCTGTCAAAACAGCTGTATTATCTAAAATGGCTGTCATCGTGGAACCGTGCTGACTCGGCTGTTATAGATTTAAATACCCACGGGTCATACGTTTTCTAACGACGACTGAAGAATACGGTAGCCAGAAATACGTTATGCCAACAGGTTAAGACAATGTTATTACTCATACTGCATATAAATGTTCTCTTTCTGAAGTAAAGGTGAATGAGGCTGGTGGTGTGGCCTGCCCACTGTCACCTGCGTTTGAAACCTAAAATCGAAAACGTTAGTGTGTTCTACCACCAAGGAACAACGCGAAAAATCTCGAAAGCATTTCTAAAAGTCAGTGAATGACAACACAGTGTTGTCGAGTCAGATTCCGTTTTGTCAACACTTGGCATTAATAACTGAAGTATTTCCCTCCAACGCAGTGGGTCCCTAGCGGTGCTGTTGAAGTGTCGACATGTGGTGGGCAGGCGTGGGGTCGAACTGTTGAAAAGCACACAGCTGGGCAGCTGAAATCCACACCTAATCTCACTCCCCTGGAATAAAACACGAGGTCTTCTGAATCTCCTTAGATGGTTGTACCCTGCTGGGAGCTAACACTGTTTTCCATCAGGCTCCGGGCGGCAAAAGCAATTGCTCACATCAATCTACGTTGGGGAACCTTTTAAGTGATCGCAGCAGTGACCGCTAGTGTGCTGTTGCGTTTGACGTTTTATTCGGCTATTATTGTGCGAGCGCCAGTTATTATTGTTCACAGGGTATTAGCAAAGCAACAGGCTTTAAGGCCTGCGGTAGGAATAGTTTTGAAAGGGTCTTCAGATGTGTCTGCTGCTGTTGTGACTTGAAATTGAAAGAATAAAAAGAAACCATAGTTAGATAATCTCCCCCCACACACACACACACACCCTTAATCTGTCTCCTTTTCATGCACTACACAGACTTGAAGCCAGATTGAGTTGAACATACACACATCCTGGAATCATTTACCGTCCGATGAGAAAACGTCTCCGATTCTTTTCATATGCAGCACTATGCTCGCAGGCTGTCTAATTTGCCGTCAGTTGGAAAAGGTGTTGGTGTTTTTGACATTTTAACGTGGTCGAGGTCTGTTTTTAGCACGGTAGTCACACTGGGCAGACAGGCAGTGGGTTATGACAGCTGTTCAGGACCGTGTGTCAGCCTTGGCATCAGACTGTAGGATGTGGCATTTGAACTGGGGCCTGGAGGCAAGTCTGCTGTCACAACCTGTTGCACCTCAAGCTTGACAGGGTTAGGGTTAGTCTACTGGGTTAGGATTAGGGTTAGTCTCGACTGGGGTTAGTCTTGATTGGGTGAGTTGACCCTGTCCTTTTGTTCTGCATGTCACCTCACAACAGGAAGCTGACCCAGGTCTGTAGACGGGCTAACAGTGTGGTTGGTTGCGTTCCTGGAGATCTCCGTAGAGCTCCGATTGGCCAGCAGCCTGGTGAAGCCAGCCAATCAGAACAGAGGCCCTGTTACAAATCGATTCAAAGCCTTGAAAAGGAGGGGAAAAACAGAAGGGGAGAGAAAAAACTGCAACGGCAGTCTTTGATCCTCTGTATTATCAACTGCAGCTCTTAAAGTGTTTTTAATTTCCGCCCCCCCTGCCTCACCCGAATGCTTTGTTTTCATCCAACGCCAGCTGTTATTTTCCAACGCCAACCGCACCACTACGTGTTAAATACGTTTTTTATTTCTTCTCTCTCTATCTCCCTTTCCGTCTCTCTCTCTCCCTCTGTTGTTCTCTCTCTCCGCCTCTCCATCTTTCTCTCTGTCTCTTTCTATGTGTCTATCTCTCTGCCTCTCCATCTTTCTCTCTGTCTCTTTCTGTGTCTATCTCTGCCTCTCTCCATCTTTCTCTCTGTCTCTTTCTGTGTCTCTCGCTTTCTCTACACACAAGCTTCAACTACACAGAGACCTAAAAAGGAGAGAGAGAGAAAGTGATGAAGAGACGTAGAGAGAGAGGATTCCCAGGTACAGCATGTGTGAAGGCAGTGATGGTGCCTGCAGGGATTTTGATCCCATCTGAACTTTCAAACAAGCTGGAAAACCGCACTAAACATTCTTGTTGTTTGGAATCGGAGACAGGGTTTAAAGGCCGATGTGATTTCATCATTTATGCCTGTAAAACAAGAGAGTTGGTGTGACGTCGAGAGAGAGAGAGAGAGAGAGAGAGAGAGAGAGAGAGAGAGAGAGAGAGAGAGAGAGAGAGAGAGAGAGAGAGAGAGAGAGAGAGAGAGAGAGAGAGAGAGAGAGAGAGAGAGAGAGAGAGAGAGAGAGAGAGAGAGAGAGAGAGAGAGAGAGAGAGAGAGAGAGAGAGAGAGAGAGAGAGAGAGAGAGAGAGAGAGAGAGAGAGAGAGAGAGAGAGAGAGAGAGAGAGCTTATTGTGTTTCAAGTTTTTTTTGTATGTCATCAGAGAATTTGGTTTGACCATGTGACCTGGTGCTTGTCAAAACAGACATGAGGTGGCCTCAGGGACTGGAGGAAGCCCAGCCTGCTGCTTCCCCCCTACGAGCGAAGAGAGGGATGAGGGAGGAGAGATGAAGAGAGGGATGAGGGGAGGAGGGAGGAGAGATGAAGAGAGGGATGAGGGAGGAGAGATGAAGAGAGGGATGAGGGGAGGAGAGATGAAGAGAGGGATGAGGGGAGGAGGGAGGAGAGATGAAGAGAGGGATGAGGGAGGAGAGATGAAGAGAGGGATGAGGGGAGGAGGGAGGAGAGATGAAGAGAGGGATGAGGGAGGAGAGATGAAGAGAGGGATGAGGGGAGGAGGGAGGAGAGATGAAGAGAGGGATGAGGGGCGGAGGGAGGAGAGATGAAGAGAGGGATGAGGGGCGGAGGGAGGAGAGATGAAGAGAGGGATGAGGGGCGGAGGGAGGAGAGATGAAGAGAGGGATGAGGGGAGGAGGGAGGAGAGATGAAGAGAGGGATGAGGGGCGGAGGGAGGAGAGATGAAGAGAGGGATGAGGGGCGGAGGGAGGAGAGATGAAGAGAGGGATGAGGGGCAGAGGGAGGAGAGATGAAGAGAGGGATGAGGGGCGAAGGGAGGGATGAGGGGCGGAGAAAGGAGAGATGAAGAGAGGGATGAGGGGTGGAGGGAGGAGAGGCGAAGGGAGGGATGAGGGGCGGAGAAAGGAGAGATGAAGAGAGGGATGAGGGGTGGAGGGAGGAGAGGCGAAGGGAGGGATGAGGGGCGAAAGGAGGAGGGGCGGAGGGAGGAGAGATGAAGAGAGGGATGAGGGGAGGAGAGATGAAGGGAGGGATGAGGGGAGGAGAGATGAAGAGAGGGATGAGGGGCGGAGGGAGGAGTGGCGAAGGGAGGGATTCACAAGCAGATTTATAGTCCCGTTGTCACCGTGGCATTTCATCTTCTGATTATCTTTGCATGCTTTTGTGGACACTTGCCAGAGCAAGTCTGGTTTTTGTGAAGCATGCCCTTAAACACGATTGCAGCATGAACACGCACGCACACACACACACACCCACATCACTCTCTGCCAGGACATGTTTACAAGGCATCTGGTACTAGACCGGCTTGTGACCGAGGCTGTTTTCACCAGACTTGGTTCAAGTATGTTGTGGTTAAAATACTTGGGTAATTCGGGTACGCTTCATTCTCACCTATTGCTAAGCCTACTCTACACATCGGGGACGGTTTCACCGATATCAGTGGTGCCTGCTGATTGCTGAACTAAATCAAGTGTACCTCAAGTAGCCTAGTGTTTGACCCAAACGCCTGTGGGTATAGGTGACTAACATCAGTTAATCAGGGTGTGAGGGGGTCAACATCAAACTCACTTAATCCTACCCAGGTACTCTGTAGAGATAGCCCTGGTTGTTTGACCCAGGGGTGTCTCCTGTGTCTCCCAAGGTTCCTAGCACGCTCCCTGGGTAAGATGTCGGGTCAGACGGCGTCCCTGGTGAGGCTGGAGCAGAGGGCAGCCGAGGCCGACCAGATCATAGAGTTCCTCAAACAGCAGGTCCTGCTGCTCAAGGAGAACGCCAGTAAGGGACAACACACGCACACCAAACACACACCAACACACGCACACCAAACACACACCAACACACGCACACCAAACACACACCAACACACGCACACCAAACACACACCAACACACGCACACCAAACACACACCAACACACGCACACCAAACACACACCAACACACGCACACCAAACACCCTTCTATTTTTCTCTTTCTTTCTCCCTTTATCAATGTCTCTTCATATTTCTTACTTTCTCACCCTCACCCACATCATCTCCATAACTCACCCTCTCCATCTCCCTTACCCTTTTTCTCAATCTTTTCTCTCTCCCTATCCCCCTCTCTCTGACACTGGTGTGCGTGTGTGTGGATATGTGTGTGCGCCTGTGTGGTGTGTGTGTGCGTGCCTGTGTGTGTGTGTGTGCGTGCCTGTGTGTGTGTGTGTGTGTGTGTGTGTGCACCTGTGTGTGTGCGTGCCTGTGTGTGTGTGCACCTGTGTGTGTGTGTGTGTGCCTGTGTGGTGTGTGTGTGTGCACCTGTGTGTGTGTGTGTGTGTGTGTGTGTGTGTGTGTGTGTGTACCTGTGTGTGTGTGCAGTAGTTCAGGCCTCTGTGAGGGAGGAGAAGAAGCTGATGGTAGAGAACGCCAAGCTGAAGAAAGACATCGAGGAGCTGAAGAATCAGCTGCTGGAGAAGGAGAAGAGCAGAGGAGGTCTGGTTCATTCATATTTAACATCCTGCCCTCCCTGTACACATCCATCTACACAACCACCCACACATCCCTTCATCTGCACATCCATCCCTTCACCTGCACATCCACCCCTTCATCTGCACATCCATCCCTTCATCTGCACATCCATCCCTTCATCTACACATCGCTATATCCTTCATCTACACATCTCTATATCCATTCTACACATCCCTTCATCTACACATCCCTCCCTTCATCTACACATCCCTATATCCATTCTACACATCCCTTCATCTACACATCCCTTCATCTACACATCCCTCCATCTACAAATCCCTCCATCCCTTCATCTACACATCCCTCCATCTACACATCCCTCCATCCTTTCATCTACACATCCATCCCTTCATCTACACATCCCTCCATCCATTCATGCAGCTTGGCTCTTATAATAAACCAACAGCTTGCTCTTACGCACATGAATCGAATTCCTGCGTTGTTTGTTAGTGTATCACATGTGCCCTTTACTGTGGGCAGAGTCTTAGCATGAGTCTTAGCATGAGTCTTAGCATGAGTCTTAGCATGAGTCTTAGCAGCCTGCCTCTGAACCCAGCTGACATGACTGATCCAGACACCTTCTGGAACCTTCTAAAGCTGGTGATGGAGAAGGCCTGTATCACACGCATTAGCACACAAGGCCAAACACCACTCTGATCATTAACACTTAAATAATGGTTTCCAGCATGGCAGAGATGAAAAAGAGTGGAGATGAAGAGACGGAGGGAGGGAGGGAGGGAAAGAAACCAAAGATTGGAACCAAAACAAAACGCCAATTTAACCCCAGTCTTCAAAAGCATCTCTCTCCTCACATGTTTGGAGCGTTGAGAGGAATGTTCCTCGTATATGAAGATCGTGTTTTTCCATGTAAAGCTATCGAGCTGTTTGTTCTTGGTTATTTATTTCGTTGGTCTTGATGGTGACGAGGTAAATCGAAGCAGCCGACATGCTCTTTCTGCGTTACAAACCATCAGACAGATCTGGAACTGAAAATACCCAACGGATGTAATTGATACAAGATTGCAACTGGAACCTGCTGGGGACTGTTAATATACGAGTTCCCAAAAGGAGATGCTATTTTTATTTTTTTCTAAGGTAAACCTTCAAGGTGCCAACCTCCGTTAACATAGCGTGATGCTAATTAAGACCAGTATGGCAGGCTAACCATGTTTGTCAAATACTGGGGGGTGTGTTTGTGTGTGTACATGCAAAACCCAAACATCGCCAGGCCCCTTAATGAAAGGTTCTTTCTGGAACATTCCTTTTTCCCGGGGGAGTGATGGAGGGAGGCCACAGTCCTACAACGTTTACGGTTTATTTCCCTCACGGTTTTACCCTCATTTGAACACTGTCATTTTCCCATCAAGATTGTTTGTTTGCTCCAGGAGAGCAAGCAGCCCCCTTTGGGTCCATAAATAAATCTGTCTGGACATTTTGCTGAATTATGTTGCTGAGACCAATTAAGCCCCAGAAAGATCTGTCTAGGTGTGGTTACATCTCCTCCATCCATCCTCCATCCATCCATTCTGTGTTTTTTGTCGTCGTGTTGGAGTGACTGATTCCTGCGGTTTATGTAAGTGGTGAATGTCTCTTGACTCCAGCCTCTCTCCTCCCTGCAGTCCGAGAAGTGCCCATCCCTGCAGGAGACGCCAGTGTGCAGTGTACCTCCAAGCCCTCCTCCCCACCCCAACCGCCCCCTTCAGGGTTGTCAGCCACCACCCCCACGAGCCCCCCTCCCAAGGACAACGAGGGCAAGAAGAAGAAAGCAGAGAAAAAGGGTAAAAGTCCAACAGACTAACTGAGAAGACAGCCTGTGTTCAGCCTGTGGAGCACGGGGTGGCCCTGTGTGGGTAAACAAGCAGCCTCAAAACTCAATCTTGAACGTTGGTTTCGCGTACAGATCACACCTTAAATCACATGCAGTTTGCGTTCCCTTATTGACACTTATCGACTTGGCCCCTGACCGTGGCTCTTTTAACAAGCTCTTTAAACAAGCTTCGACAGTCAAAGTGGACGATTTACTGGTCGAAAGCGTGCTTAAAGCCCTGTATTGGCTTTTTTTGTTTTAAGTCCCTCGCCTGTGGCTGTCGGCGTGAAACCGTCCAGTTTTACATTCGTTACGCTGCGATCCCGGGAGAATACTTAATTTGTAAAAAAAAAAAAAAAATTCCAAGTAATCAGAACTGAAGAGAGTTTAGAGAGTCGACTTGATGGACAAAATGATCTTTTTGACCATGTGGTTTATCTGTTAGCTAACCCTTTTTTAAGGAGGGGGTGATATTCTGACTCACTTAAGAACCTGATCCTCTTGATTGCTATCCAGCGGCTCCATCACGGCTCCACTAGAAAGCTGCTCTCCGAATCTGAAAAAGGTTGTCCGCTTATTTCTCACAGTGGAACAGGTATTTCCCTTACTCTCCGTCAGAATTTCCGATATTTTAAAACTCTTAACGACGACTGCTGAGCGATTAAAGGACAGGAAACTTGATCTGTTCCCAAACGGGACTAGACAGTGAAAACAATTTCACTTGTTTGGAAAAGCTCATTCACAGATTTATTACGACATGATTTACTATGATGTTCATGATTACGCAACATCAAACCATATAAGCTACTTATTTACGACAAGCTCAGCTTGTCCCTGTGCCTAGCGGAGGTCTGAGGGAAGAGTCGACCGTACTGAGAAAGTCCAGACACTGTGGTTTTGTGTTATGCTCTTCTGATCCCATCATGAAGGGGAGTTTGCACAACATAGGGCTATCTGGTTTAGCTTAAACTATTTGCTAATGCAGTATTTTTTTACGTGGTGTCAATTACCATAGAAAAGAAAAATAAATTCTTCCCAAAAATCTATTGGTAATTAAAAGGCAGCATGAAAATGTTCTATTTTTTTCTGTTTATTATTTAAAAAAAATAGCGGCACTATAAATCAATCATGTTTCTCAAACGCTGAGCCATGGATTATTTATAGAGGTATAATTCATCATTCATTCTGAGAGTGGGAGAGAGAGAAATCTATCAGGAGATGTTGACAGACTGAGTGTACTTCTGAAGCCCAGATGTCAAAGAGCATGAGCCGTTAATACACCCACGCTCACTTGGGTGGCTGGGCCTGTTTTCTTCTCAAGACAACATATTGATGCACCCTTTGTTGGAGAGTGACAGGATGTTGGTTCTTAAGATCTGTGTTTCCACCGTGTCTGACCCGCCCAACGGACTGTCTACCTGTCTGTCTGCCTACCTGTCTCCCTGTCTCCCTGTCTGCCTGTTATTAAAGGGCAGTAGTGATCCAAGTTCAGACGTGCCATTCCGGGGCCCAGTCGCTTGTTAACGGGCGCGTTTGTTTTCACTTATGGGGCGGCGGAGATGGGTGGGGGTTGAATTGGATCAGAACACAGACGTCTGCACGGGTCTGCATACTTTCCACACCACACACGTGATGCCAATGAGCCCCTCTGGAGTAATATCCCTGGGCTAAAAATACTCTTTTAAGCTAGACTTTGGATATTTAACTGTGTGTGTGTGTGTGTATTTTCCTTATGGTTTATGTAGAAAATAATGTGCTACTGAAGGGGAGAACAGGTCTGGGCCTGTTACAGCTTCAGGAAGAAGAATTCATTCAACTAATTTTAATAATTAGCTGCTCCAAGTCAACACGCGCCCTCATCGATACCATAGACCAGTGGTTCTCAAACTTTTTTTGGGCTTCACTACCCCATTTCCATGATTTCTAAATCCAAGTACCCCCTATACCCGTATTTATATTGTATAAAACATTTATACCAGTATTTTCATGATTTACTCTCGTATCTTTCCTATTTTCCACTTTCTCTCAAGTACCCCCTGTAGTACTTCTACATGCCATAGACTACACTGCCATAGACTACTAGAACAGCGATTCCCAACCTGTGGGCTGCGCCCACTAGTGGTCCGCTAGGGTAATACAGGAGGGCCGCCAAACCAATGAAAACTAAGTATGAAAAATTAATACATATACAAATATTTACTGTTGGTAAATGATTGTTAAAATTCTTAGTAATTTTTAAATTACATTTTGCCTTTAATTCATAATGTCCGAAACGCCAATAGTTACGCTTGCACGTTGACGAAAGACCAACTGACATTTCCACCTTAATTTGCATACGCCCACTTCAGTCCACTATGCACGCATCACTTCCGCATATTGCATAAGCCAAGTCAACAACTTCCGGTAGCGAGCAGTTACGTTAGTTCTCAAACATAAAATGCCGTTTTTTAGGAGGAGTTTGGGTTGTCTTAACAAACTGACAATCAACGATGTACATAGGATTCTATGTTGCAGCCCTTCAAAGCAAGAGGGAAAAGGGGTTCAAATTGTACGTTTCGACAATTGTCTAATGCTAGGTTTCCTTTCATATTACTTCACAGCCTAAACTTTCTGTCCATCTGGTCACGAAAGTCTCGTCTACACAACTGCATACACGGCCAACATTTTCCTTTTGGGACTTTTGAGATATTTGAGATCAAGTCCGATGAGTGCCCCTCTTTTACATTACATTTAGCAGACGCTCTTATCCAGAGTGACTTACAGTAAGTACAGGGACATTCTCCCCGAGGCAAGTAGGGTGAAGTACCCAAGGACACAACGTCATTTGGCACGGCCGGGAATCGAACCAACAACCTTCTGATTAATAGCCCGACTCCCTAACCGCTCAGCCATCTGACCCCCCCCCTCTTTTACACGTTGACAAACTGCCGTTCGCTTTATGGGCTGGTTAAGACACAGATTAAGACTAGTCTTGGACTATAAAAACCAAATCTACTGTGTTCCGCCCGAGTGTGAGCCTTAATCTCCGCCCCGTCCCCTCAGGAGGAGAGAAACAGAAGGCAGGAGGAGGAGGGCCGCCTCAGGAAGAGGCGAAGGTGGACGTGTCGCGTCTGGACATGCGCGTCGGACGCATCGTCACGGCTGAGAAGCACCCAGACGCCGACTCACTGTACGTGGAGCAGGTTGATGTGGGGGAGGCCGCCCCCAGGACGGTGGTCAGCGGGCTGGTCAAACACATCCCCATCGACCAGGTATGATGACTCCGATGCTAAGCTAAAGCTAACGCTAATGTTATATCACAATGGAAATGCTAAGCCCAATGCTAACTAATGATAATAGAACGCAAGCTAGGCTAGGCTAAAGCTGTACAAGGCACGCCTGGCGGAGTAGGCTCATTTCAGGCTCGACTTTGGGAGAAAAGTCTTCAGGCCTTGCTGGAAAGCAGGCGTGCGCTTGATTACGTTTACACAGCCCCATAACTCTGAGGTAAATAAATCAGAAATCTTCAGTAGACTCCGTGGCCTCGTAAGATGTGACGCCGTGGCAGTTATTAGACCCTTAGAACTCCCCAACGACCTTCCAGAGAGCGAATCTGAGTCTGCCCACCTACAGACCAAGACTACTGGCCCTGAGGGATGAATGAACCGCAGTCAGCCACCCCACCTACTTGGGTTCGAGGAGTTTCAATATTAGCTGGAGGCTCAGTGAGACTCTACTGCCTTCCACTGCCTGGTCCATGGTGCTCTCACTCAGTCCCCAGAGCTGCCATGCATCCAAACGACTCACCAAGGGCGCCATATTTTACGTTTATTGGTCTGTGTGAAGGAGAACTGAAGGCTTGTGTTGCACTCTCTGTCGACTGTTTAGGTGTGTGTGTGTGTGCAGGGTTCAGCTTCCATTTTCCTATCGGGGGACAGAATTTATGGTTTCGTCTCCTGACTGTAATTTGTAGGTCAGGTTTTCTTTTTTTCACATATGGAAAACCACTGTATGACTTATTTAATGTACTACGGTCTGAACAATTTCTGTGTTTGGATTTCTTAAGTGTACACCCAGACTAAGAGGTGCTTTGTACGTGGGGTCGGTGTGGATGTCTGAAGAGAGAAGCCTATACTACCTGCAGTGTGTTCTATCCAAACACTGTCACACTTTGACAAACAGATCTTCCAAACTAGAGATATTTATTAGAAGGGACACCTTCTCCTCTAGTTCACGTTTCTCTAAGTTATGTTTACTACCTGGGAAAGAGCGCTGCCTGGTCTGAACAGCCTGTAATGTTGAATGACGTGCCATAGCTTGTGCTAGCTTATGTAAACGCGTGATGCCATATGTTTGCTTGTGGTAGCGGATGGTAGCTTGCGCTAGCTTAGTTACATTACATTTACATTTATTCATTTAGCAGACGCTTTTATCCAAAGCGACTTCCAAGAGAGAGCTTTACAAAAGAGCATAGGTCACTGATCATAACGAGATAGCCCCAAACATTGCGAGTAGCCAAACATGAAGCATACATTGTGGAAAACCAAATAAGTGCCAAAGGGAAGAACCATAAGAGCATGCAGTTAACCCTCGTGCTGCCTTCGGGTCACATGACCCAAAGGTTCATAACGAACCATTGTTGTGTTTACCCAATTTTACCCAATACAAAAACAAATAAAAATAATTTTCTTTTAACCATTCCAATGTGGGGGGTCTGAGACAGCCCGACAGTTAAAAGAAAATGCTTCACTTTGTTTTTGTATGAGGTAAATTTGTCGCAATACGACGGTGGGTGACAATGACTGATGGGTCAGAATGACCCGAAGATAACACAAGGGTTAAACAAGTTACAATTGAACAACATGAAACTCCCCACAAGAGTGCAAGAGTGTACCTGTAGAAAAACTGCAAAATCAACAGTAAAATATTTCACAGCGAGTACAAGAATAGTTACCATGTGATAACGTGTGTTAGTGTATGTTAGCTTGTGTTATACAGTCCAAGTGTGGATCGTTAAGACCTGCATACAGTGTAGTGTGAGTGCAATGGATCATTAAGGCCTGTGTTTCCCCCCCCTGCTACAGATGCAGAACAGGCTGGCTGTGTTGCTATGCAACCTGAAGCCTGCTAAGATGCGTGGTGTAGTGTCCCAAGCCATGGTCATGTGTGCCAGCAGCCCAGACCAGGTGGAGATCCTGGATCCACCAGCTGGGGCGCTGCCCGGAGACAGGGTCACCTTCGAGAACTTCCCAGGTACACACACACAAGTTCACAGGCACACAGCTCACACCACAAACATGTGTACACACATTAGGGTGGTGGGGGGGGTGGAGTGGTGAATATGGGGTGGGTGGAGTGGTGGATGAGGGGTGTGTTCAGCTGAGGGAACAGAGAAGTCGTGGGGGCCGTCCCTGGGTTTGGACACCCACAGTGGCGGGTCCAGCTCTGAGCCTTGCTCTCCTCCACTCCCTTCTCTCTCTCTCTCTCTGGCTCTCTCTTTTTCTCTGGCTCTCTCTGTGGTTGTCTCTCTCTGTTTCTCTCCCTGACTAACCCTAACTCTCATGCTCTCTCCCTTACTTGATTGTCTGTATCTTTCTTACAGTTCACTCCTCTCTCCAGTACCTTTCTATCCATCTCTCTCTCTGCTCCCCCCCCCCCTCTCATCAAGCTTTGTTTTACGATGATCCCCTCATCCAAACCCTTGTTTTACGACCTCTCCCCCGAGGGGGGGGGGGTGCAGGGGGGGAGAAAGAGATGGAGGGAGGGAGCAGATGAGAACAGGGCCGATCGGAGGACAGGAGAGGATGGGGAGGGGTGTTGTGGTGGTTCTGCACGCCTGCTCATTAAACTCCAGCTTGCGACGAGGATCGTTCCCAACAGGATGTTTAGCGACCGCCGAGTAACGGACGCCGCCTACATTTTCTTGTAATTCCCCCTCCTTTTCTCCCCCACACCCCTGCTCTCCTCTCTTGCTGTTTTCCTGTCCCTGGGTGCTTGCTAGCTCTGGTGTTCTGCTAGCTGCGTCCCTGCTGTTCGTGTCAGTCTGGAGAGAGAGTGGTTGGAGGGTAATAACCGCTGACACTTTCACCGGCTAACACGCTCCAGGGTAGCTGGGAGTTACAACAGAGAACAGGCTGAAATATACCTTTTTCAAAACCTTTTTGCTCCTTAAATTAAGGAAGCTTTTTAGACAGAGAGAGAGGAGGGAGAGCCAATAATTCAAACACAGGTAGAAACAGACAGAGAAGCAGACCAGAGCCAGTTCCTCCACTCTCGTCCCAGCTGTGTGGCTCATGCTAAAGCTGCAACTAGCCTGGGCTGCGTTTCCCGATAATGATGGATCGTAGCAACGATCGAGCAAAATAACGATCGATATTATATTTCTTACGTGCGTTTCCTAAACATGCTCGTAAGGAGTAGGCTAATCTCTCTAATTTTCAAGACACTTAAGCTACAGTGTCTTTGGGAACGGCCCGTAAAACTAAGATTTGTCTGACCCCTCGTGTCCCCCGTGTGTTTCCCCAGGTGACCCCGACAAGGAGCTGAACCCCAAGAAGAAGGTGTGGGAGCAGGTGCAGCCAGACCTGAAGACCGATGCCCAGTGCGTGGCCACGTACAGAGGCTCCGCCTTCCTGGTGGCCGGAAAGGGCGTGTGCAAAGCCCAGACCATGAGCAACAGCAGCATCAAATAGAGGGAGGGATGGATGTATACAGGGAGGGATGGAGAGGGATGGATGGATGTATAGAGGGATGGATGGAGAGGGATGGATGTATAGAGGGGGGGAAGCATGCAGCCCTGTTCCGGACTGGGTGTACGTGGTTTGAACCCTTGAAGGACTTGAGGTGCGTTTTATATATATCTCTGTTTTGCACTTCTGGGACTGATCAGTCAGGGCTGTCTCTTGGGTGGTAACTTAAACCAAACGCACCTCGAGTATTCAACACGTACCTGACCTTGGTATGTCGTTCTTTTGCTGATGAAACTTGACAGGTTGTCAGTGAGGAGGAGGATGGTGATGATGAAGGTCTAATAAAAAGAGTTTTGAAAAGAAACAAAAAAAAAAACTTTTATTCCTGTGTTTCTGCCCTCCCCCCCACTACACTTTTTCAATCAAGTTAAAGAGGTGTGGGCTCTGACATACTTAAGTAAAAAGTTGCCATTACTATTATCTGTTTGTGTCACGCTGGTAACTGGACCTCATATCATAATACATGAATACAAAAAGGAACACTAGGAAACCTTTTTGATGCCGACAATTTAAAAAAACTCCCTCAAATATGGCCATGGGTGATCAGACCTTTTAAATATATATATTTTTCAACCTTAAGAAAAATAAAATTCACACAACACAACCCCCCAAACATTTTCACTTTAACTTGATTTTAAAAAAATTGGGGAGGGGAATAGAGGGGGAGATTGTAGGCATCGCAGAATAAATCAGTAGCACCCCAAAGGTTAAGCCTTCATCCTGACTGAGGGAAGCTTCAGCGTTGTGTGATTTATCATCCCCCCTGGAGAGGATCTCACCCAGGTTCCCTCGGGAACTCAACCGTAGTTCCTCAGAGAAGAGAGAGAGCTAGGAAAAGAAGGATTGAGAGGTAGAGACGGAGTGAGAGGATGGATGGAGGGAGAAGAGACAGTGAGAAGATGGATGGATGGAGAGTGAGAGGATGGATGGAGGGAGGGAGGAGAGTGAGAGGATGGATGGAGGGAGAAGAGACAGTGAGAAGATGGATGGATGGATGGAGAGTGAGAGGATGGATGGAGGGAGGAGAGTGAGAGGATGGATGGAGGGAGGAGAGTGAGAGGATGGATGGATGGATGGAGAGTGAGAGGATGGATGGAGGGAGAAGAGACAGTGAGAAGATGGATGGATGGAGAGTGAGAGGATGGATGGAGGGAGGAGAGTGAGAGGATGGATGGAGGGAGAAGAGACAGTGAGATGGATGGATGGATGGAGAGTGAGAGGATGGATGGAGGGAGGAGAGTGAGGATGGATGGATGGAGAATGAGAGGATGGATGGAGGGAGGAGAAAACTGTAGACTGCAGAGTGAGTGTGATGTGGTGGGGGGGATATTTGTGGGTTGGCTGTTGGGGGGGGGGTGTACACTGGTGATGACACAGGGATTACAAAGTCCTCAGCACCTCCCCCTACACACACACACACACACACACACTGAACGTCTTGTATGTGAGATGGAGGTCTCGGGAAGCCAGGAAACCTCTCTCCCGAAACACAGAGCAAATCAAACGCAAACCCCAACCCATGTGTGGTTGAAAGGCATTCTTCAGTCCGATTGAAGGCTTCTCCCTTGTTTTCCTGAGGTCGGCACTGACCAGGCCAGATTGGGACGGTGAGGTTTTCTTTTATATTTCTTCTCACCACATGACCCAACGAGGGGAAGACGAATGCCTGTCAAAGAACAGTGTCGGAATAAATCGTGAAGCTGCTGTCAGGGAGCGAAGGGTCCAGGCAGCTTGAAGACTGTGAAAAAGTTTTTTGGGGAAAACCCCAGCTCATAAACAAGTGCGACTTTGATGAAACCAACCAATCAATCACTCTCGAACCACGCCAAACATCCGAAGCATCAAAACCTCAAAATCTCGTTGGCTACCTGCCTACCCCAGTCTTCTCATGTAAGTCAGAACATATCCTTCACTATCCTTCGCTATTAACGTACGGTAAACAGCAAAGGACATGAAGCAGGATCATGCATCCATCATCGTCCACTTACCCAGGCTCAGGCCACGGCGGAGGCTGGGTATTCCCCACGTCCGTCTCCCTAGCAACGCTTCCCAGCTCCTCCAGGGGGATATCGAGGAGTTCCCAGGCCAGATGATATATAATCCCTCCAGCGAGGTCTGGGTCTACCCCAAGGTCTCCCTCCCAGCTGGACGTGCCCCGAAAACCTCCAAAGGAAGGCGCCCGGAAGGCGTCCTAGTCGGACGAAGCGAGATAATTTCTGTCCGACAGTTCGGACAGCTTCGGGAAAGGGCATGACCAGACTGACGCGCCCGAAGAGGACGAGGTCACGTCATTTCAAACGAACACAGCACCAGCTCACTCCCCCCCGCCTTCCCCCCCCCCCCTCTCAAGAGCATCTCGAGTCTCCAGTGTTCTGTGATTGCTTCAAGACCTTCTGAACGTGTGTACTCTCCTGTCAACTTGATAAATGTGTTGTTGTTCAGGGTTTGCCCAGGCCTCATTTTCTAAAATGATGCATAATCTGTTTATTCATATTATCCTCTCAAAACTAAGTGTGGTTAGCATTCAGAGAGTGAGGAAAAACCGTCTGCTTGCTTCAGTTGTTGGCGTTTTGGGTAATAACACAAGATCTCCCCAGCCTGGCATCTGGGCTCGTCCTCTCAGCTTTTCAACAGGAGAGCTTGACTTGGTCAAAATCCCTTCACTAAATGTGTCAGAGTGGAGAAAAGATATTGTGTGTGAGACTGTTTGTGTGAGTGCTTGTTTTTCTGCGAGTGTGTATGTGAGTGTGTGTGAGTGCGTGATTGTGTGAGTGAGTTTGTGTGAGTGCGTGCTAACGTGCGTGCTATGTCTTTTCCTTGGCAGTATACAGATAAGATTTAGAGTCCATGAAGAATCCTGGAGCTTCAAGCAGCGCAATCTTCCTCTGCTGTGAGAGCAGAGGTGAATTGATCGTGTTTTAGAAGGGCTGTGGTTTACTCCTGGCTCCCTGTGAAAGATAGAGCAGCTTCTATCTAAACTTATCCAAGACTGCCATGTCTTGGCTGTCGGACTAGACAGCTGGGATCTCTCCTCGCTCGATCTCTCCTTCACCCCAGTTATCCATCTCCTCTCTCTTCAAATCACTCTTTTTCATGTAAGGATGTGTTACAGAGGTCTTGGTTCAGATTTATTATGGGAGTGTTTGTTTTGCTTCACATTGTTTCTGTCGCTCCCTCTTGTTAGACGGATCAAATCGATCAATAACAATCAGTCAATTAAAGCAGTCAATATAGCCACAGAGTGGAGGGAGGAGGAGAGACAGGGAATGGAGGCAGAGTGAGAGGCTGGGGGGGAGAGAGAGGGAGGGGGAGAGAGAGGGGGAGGGAGGGGGAGAGAGAGGGGGAGGGAGGGAGAGAGAGGAGGGGAATGGAGGCAGAGTGAGAGGCTGAGGGGAGAGAGAGGGGGAGGGAGAGAGAGAGGAGGGGAATGGAGGCAGAGTGAGAGGCTGGGGGGAGAGAGAGGGAGGGAGAGAGAGGAGGGGAGTGGAGGGAGGAAGAGAGGGGGGATGGAGAGACAGAGTGAGGGGGGATGGAGGGAGGGAGGGAGACAAATATTTCTGGGTAGGTGTTCTACATCAGTGCAGAACACAGAGGGAGAGAAGGTCTCTCAGGACATTGTTTGGCTGCAGTTTAAAGAGCAGCTCTCTCTTGCTTCTCTGACTGTGGTTTCATGGCTCGCAAGAGTCCACAATGAACCAAGTATAACCAATGACCTCTCTGTTTATCTCTCCCTCTTTCTCTCTCCCTCCCTATCCTTTTCTCTCTCCCTTTCTTCCCTCGCTCTCTCTTTCTCCCTACCTCCTCTCTCTCAACCCCCACCATAATCACCTCTCTCTTTATTTTATTCACCTCCTCCACCATTACATCTTTGTCTTTCTCTCTCGCGCGCGCACGCGCTCTCTCCCCCCACTGAGGTAAATCTGACCTTGTTACGGCTCAGCCGAGACGTTTCAAACCCAGGGTGATTGACAGCAGGCCTGTCTCCCTCTGTCTTAGTGTGTTGGCTGAGGGATGCTGTACAGATCCAGAGACCAGCACAGCCGCCCTCTCTCCTGTTGGCATCACAAATCTCACTTAAAGGCAGGGCAGGTAACATTTTTTAGAAGCACTTTTTGTCATATTTGTTGAAAATAACCTGATAGCAATCAACAAATCAAACGCTCTGACAGTTAAATAAAATAAATCAGATATCTGTGGCTGTCGCAGGACTGTGATAAACACGACCAATCATTGCGTTGGGACCGAATGCAGTGATTGGACAGGCTACTTGTCTGTCTTCCCGGCAGTAGTAAGGAAGTTTTCATGTGTTTTCGTGGGAGTGGCTTTGAAGAGAGGGGCAGCAATATTTTGGGTAGGATACTTTCAACAAGTCAAAAACAGACCTACCCTGCCTTTAATGTTGTGTTTTCTGTTCTCCCACTAGAAGGGACTCCAGAGAGCATCATCTGAGAGACATTGTTTTCTGGGGTTTGGTGTTTCCAAAATATTAAAAACTGATTTTTACCATGTTTTAATTTTTATGAAGTAGCGTAGATTTAAGCAAATTTGACGGAGCGTGTTCTTGCGGCATGACTTTGAAACGGTTCTGTTTTTCCGAACATTGGCGTGTGATGTGGATTTGGCAGACACACACACACACTCACAACCTTAACAGTCCAGGAGAGGAGTTAGCTATAACCTAGTCCTGAATCTATTGGTCTGTGTAATTCATAATGACAAACTGTCAAAACAAAAAAAAAAGCCTGAAAACTCCAAACAAATGAACTTGTGAGCAGCACAACTTACAGATGACTGACTCAGTGGTCTCTGATTCAGAACAAGACGATGGCAGATGTTGAAAGAAACATCTAAAAAAAGATATGAAGTATTACCAAAGCACAAAGACAACAGTTACCTGGTCAGTAAATGTAGGGTTGTGTTGTTTGTGTTTACTGGCGTTCGTCGCTAAGCTACCCTCTTCTTCTGTCATGAATCACTACAGTTGCCACAGGGGCCACAGGAGGGCAGAGCTCCACTACTAATACCGGCATCCCCAGCGGAGACGGACTTCCTGGTCGCCCACCAGCGACAGCGGGTTAAACAGGCGAGGTTCAAGGGTCAAACCCTGACCCTCAACACCCTTTTAAGGAGATTCTGCGACAGGTAACCGTGAAGTCTCCGGGGTGATATCGTTTCATTTAGATTTTCACATTTGAAGAGTTGCAGATTTCAGATCAGACGCTGACTTCAATCTTGACTGGAGGAGCGCTGTCAAACTGACCCTGGAGCAGCGCCTGGAAGGCCATCGTCTTCACACACACACACACAACCCACCATCCCCACGTGGTTTCTGAGTCACCCTGAGGGTAGCTCTAAGCCCCGAGGGGGAGGGGGGGATTTTCCCAGGGGGAAGCTTTTGAGGTGAGCGCCGTAATTAGCCTCCGTAAAACAAGGACACCTCTGTCCCCCGTCTGAAACTCAAAACTCAGAGAGGAGACAACTCGGAGGAGGGGAGCTCTCGGACAAATTATGGCTCAACGCCGAGGCCCCCGGGTCGTGTGTCGGTGACTGACGTGGCCCGTCTTGACGGATCCCCCCCCCCGTCACCACCACCGAGGTGACAGCCGCACAGGTCTGAGCGCCGCAACATCTCATATCCCCAACACGTCGCGAAAACCCGCAGATGGAATGATTGGATGTGCGGAACAAGTGAGAGTCAAGGGAACCGGGGGTAGGTGGAGGGAGGAGGTGGAGGTGGAGGTGGAGGAGGGAGGAGGTGGAGGAGGGAGGAGGTGGAGGAGGGTGGAGGTGGAGGGAGGAGGTGGAGGGAGGAGGTGGAGGGAGGAGGTGGAGGGAGGAGGTGGAGGGAGGAAGTGGAGGGAGGAGGGAGAGGAGAGTGGAGGGAGGAGGGAGAGGAGGGAGGAGGTGGAGGCAGGAGGGAGAGGAGGGAGGAGGGTGGAGGGAGGAGGGAGGAGGTGGAGGAGGGAGGATGTGGAGGAGGGAGGAGGTGGAGGGAGAGGAGGGAGGAGGGTGGAGGGAGGAGGAGGTGGAGGAGGGAGGAGGTGGAGGGAGGAGGGAGAGGAGGGTGGAGTGAGGAGGAGGTGGAGGAGGGAGGAGGTGGAGGGAGGAGGTGGAGGAGGGTGGAGGGAGAGGAGGTGGAGGGAGGAGGTGGAGGGAGGAGGGAGAGGGAGGAGGAGAGTGGAGGGAGGAGGGAGAGGAGAGTGGAGGGAGAGGAGGTGGAGGGAGGAGGTGGAGGGAGGAGGTGGAGGAGGGAGGAGGTGGAGGGAGGAGGTGGAAGGAGGAGGGAGAGGAGGGAGGAGGTGGAGGAGGGAGGTGGAGGAGGGAGGAGGTGGAGGGAGGAGGTGGAGGGAGGAGGTGGAGGGAGGAGGGAGAGGAGGGTGGAGGGAGGAGGGAGAGGAGAGTGGAGGGAGAGGAGGTGGAGGGAGGAGGGAGAGGAGGGAGGAGGTGGAGGAGGGAGGAGGGAGGAGGTGGAGGAGGGAGGAGGGAGAGGAGGGTGGAGGGAGGAGGTGGAGGGAGGAGGTGGAAGGAGGAGGGAGAGGAGGGAGGAGGTGGAGGAGGGAGGAGGTGGAGGAGGGTGGAGGGAGGAGGGAGAGGAGGGAGGAGGTGGAGGAGGGAGGAGGAGGTGGAGGAGGGAGGAGGTGGAGGAGGGAGGAGGGTGGAGGTGAAGGGAGGAGGGAGAGGAGGTGGAGGGAGGAGGTGGAGGAGGTGGAGGGAGGGAGAGGAGGGAGGAGGTGGAGGAGGGAGGAGATGGAGGGAGGAGGGAGAGGAGGGAGGAGGGAGGAGGTGGAGGAGGGAGGAGGTGGAGGGAGGAGGTGGAGGAGGGAGGAGGTGGAGGGAGGAGGGAGGAGGTGGAGGAGGGAGGAGGGTGGAAGGTGGAGGGAGGAGGTGGAGGGAGGAGGTGGAGGGAGGAGGTGGAGGGAGGAGGTGGAAGGTGGAGGGAGCTGGGGGCTCTTGTTTCCTGCGGTTGTGTTGTGTTTTAAAGAGCCGGTGTTATTCAGGAAGACGATAGCTGCAGTTAGCAGCCACAATGTCTTAGCTGAACGAGAGATTGTTTTGTATCTTAATACACTGTTCTCCACAGAGTGTTTTGTCCAACTGGCATGAATGTCATTTTGCATGACACCCTGTGTGTGTGTGTGTGTGTGTGTGTGAGTGTGTGTGTGTGAGTTTATTACCATAAAGCAGGCTTGTTTATGTGCTATTAGGAGCACCAGTGCATAATGCTGCTTGGCCTGGCTGGCACAGGCAGGTTGTTGGAGTGTACCTGCCTGTGCCAGCCTAACTCTAAACAAGCAGGCCTTGTGTGCCCCCCCCCCCCCCCCCCACACACACACACACACACACACACACACACACACACAAACGAGTGACTAATCAAAATAGCAAATGTACTCAAAGTAACTAGCTGACTAAGTAATCAAAGTAACTTATTACTAAGCAGGTCCTGATCCTCCAGCAGGCTGCTCTATCCTAACTGAGAACCATCCAGCAGGCTGCTCTATCCTAACTGATAACAATCCATCAGGCTGCTCTATCCTAACTGATAACCATCCATCAGGCTGCTCTATCCTAACTGATAACAATCCATCAGGCTGCTCTATCCTAACTGATAACCATCCATCAGGCTGCTCTATCCTAACTGAGAACCATCCAGCAGGCTGCTCTATCCTAACTGATAACAATCCAGCAGGCTGCTCTATCCTAACTGATAACCATCCAGCAGGCTGCTCTATCCTAACTGATAACAATCCAGCAGGCTGCTCTATCCTAACTGATAACAATCCAGCAGGCTGCTCTATCCTAACTGATAACCATCCAGCAGGCTACTCTATCCTAACTGATAACAATTCATCAGGCTGCTCTATCCTAACTGAGAACCATCCAGCAGGCTGCTCTATCCTAACTGATAACCATCCAGCAGGCTGCTCCATCCTAACTGATAACCATCCAGCAGGCTGCTCTATCCTAACTGATAACCATCCAGCAGGCTGCTCTATCCTAATTGGGAACCATCCAGCAGGCTGCTCTATCCTAACTGATAACCATCCAGCAGGCTGCTCTATCCTAACTGATAACCATCAGTTCACATGATGACCAAGACAAGACAGAAGACTGGGCACCAACCAAACGCATGGAAGTCAGTGACATCGTCAGTGACATCACCGTCTCCTACAATTAGACCAAGGTGTGTGCGTGTGTGTGTACTTCAGTTAGACCAAGGACTGAACTCCAGACCCCTGAACTACCCCGTCTGAATGTCTTCCAACTCTCTGACTCACAGTGTGTGTGTGTGTGTGTGTATACAGTGTGTGTGTTTCCTGGTTACTAACACCAGTGTGGAACGGAGTCAAACTGGAGTGTGATGACAAGCTGTTGGAAAAACACACGGGCTATGACCAATCGCTGGCAGGTGAGTGAAGGCAACCACACACACACACACACATACAAACTCACCACGCACACAAACACACACACACAAGAACACACCTCCCACACACACACATACACCCACACACAAACTCACCACACACACTAACACACCACACACAAGAACACACCTCCCACACACACACATACAACCCCCTTACACAAACACACCACACACACTGTGTGTGGTGGTCAACAGCACGGCATGATGGGAAACGTACTCAGCCCGGTTTGCTCGCAGTAGAACACTCCGCTACGCTCCCATGTGTCTCCGGGCAGCCCTGCCTGCAGTGGTGTTGTGTAAGCAGGAGAACGGGGCCACAGGGGACTCGTCCTGGAGCTCGCTCGCTCTCCCCCCCTCTGCGAGGGAGGCTGAATGGAGGTCGTGGAGGAGCCAGGCGAGGCCCTGCCCTTCGAGGCGCTTTAGATAAACACAACGTTCCAATAGGGCCGGTGTCATGTTGCAACTGAAGCGACGTGAGAAGAAAAGAGACGAGGAAGGCTTTGTGGTTCCTCTGTTTTTCCCTCCTGGGTAACTCTTTCTCTAGACCGGACACCCATAATTTCTCAACAAACACAAACAACATGCTTTAAGACCCTGGAACAATGGATGGGAGACCTGATATAATAATTGGAGGTGGGCGGGTGTTTGTTTCGAGAGTCGGAGACTGCCCGGGATCGTTGAGAAGAGGCCTGAGGGCGATCCTGTCAGCTGACTATCAGCGAGGTCAGGACATGAAAGAGGATAGGTGAACGCGAGGGGTGAAAGGTCATCCTCCTTTGTCATCACCTGTCGACACCTCGCCCACGAACCTGACCCCCCCAGAGACAGATGACTACAACCCTGACTTCCTGAGGTCCAACACACACATCAGAAGAGGAAATAAGTTTGAGGTGCATTAGATTCACCTTCGTTTGCTGGTTTTCCTAACCAGCTGTTCCATCCGTTCCAGGTTAGGCTGCACTCTACGGTGCAGGAGGGATGTACGGTATTGTTCTTTCAACTCACACCACAGCCTCTGGAGAGGAGGAGGAGGAGAGGCTGAGGAGGAGAAGGAAGAGGAGGAGGAGAGGCTGGAGGGAGGAGAAAGAAGAGGAGGAGGAGACGAAGCTGGCGGAGGAGGAGGCTGGAGGAGGAGGAGGAGGAGGAGGAGCAGAGGCTGGAGGAGTAGGAGGAGAGGCTGGAGGAGAAGGAAGAGGAGGAGGAGAGGCTGGAGGAAGAGGAGGAGGAGACGAAGCTGGAAGAGGAGGTGGAGTAGAGGCTGGAGGAGGAGGAGGAGAGGCTGGAGGAGGAGGAGGAGCAGAGGCTGGAGGAAGAGGACGAGGAGAGGCTGGAGGAGGAGAAGGAAGAGGAGGAGGAGACGAAGCTGGAAGAGGAGGTGGAGGAGGAGGAGGAGCAGAGGCTGGAGGAGTAGGAGGAGAGGCTGGAGGAGAAGGAAGAGGAGGAGGAGAGGCTGGAGGAAGAGGAGGAGGAGACGAAGCTGGAAGAGGAGGTGGAGTAGAGGCTGGAGGGAGGAGGAGGAGAGGCTGGAGGAGGAGGAGGAGCAGAGGCTGGAGGAAGAGGAGGAGGAGACGAAGCTGGAAGAGGAGGTGGAGTAGAGGCTGGAGGAGGAGGAGGAGAGGCTGGAGGAGGAGGAGGAGCAGAGGCTGGAGGAAGAGGACGAGGAGAGGCTGGAGGAGGAGAAGGAAGAGGAGGAGGAGACGAAGCTGGAAGAGGAGGTGGAGGAGGAGGAGGAGCAGAGGCTGGAGGAAGAGGAGGAGAGGCTGGAGGAGGAGAGAAGGAAGAGGAGGAGGAGAAGAAGCTGGAGGAGGAGGAGAAGGAAGAGGAGAAGAAGGAGGAGGAGGAGAAGCTGGAGGAGGAAAAGGAGGAGGGAGAAGAAGCTGGAGGAGGAGAAGGAAGAGGAGAAGGTGGGGAAGCTGGAGGAGGAGAAGCTGAAGACATCTGAAAAAGGAGAAAACTGAAATCTGAATTCCAATTTGTACTTGACAGAAATAGAATTTGAGATGCAGCATCAATCACTGATGCTGTTGAGACAGTAACCATGACGCTCTTGGCAACTTGCAAAGTTTAACAAGTGGTTAAACCTGCACACTAAAAAGCACATCTGCAGCAACTATTTGTATAGAGTGATCTGGGTTTGCTATTTAGTATTATCGTATGTTGGGGTAGTTGGACAGTGTTGTCATAAATATTTCCAATACTCCAGGTTTGCCAAGTCTCTCTCTCTCTCTCTCTCTCTCGCCCTCCCTCCTTTCCCTCCCTCCCTCCCCCTCTCTCTCTCTCTCCTTTCTCTCCCCCTCTCTCTCCCCCTCTCTCTTCCCCCT
>NC_085031.1:16941315-16991621 GCF_963692335.1 Osmerus eperlanus | reverse complement strand
CATTTTTTGCATAACGAAGCACATTGTGGTTCTGTCCTGAGAAAGACCAGAGGCCCATGTTAAATGGATGTGAACGTGCATTAAAGACACTTTGTACCAGAGTCAGACTTCTCTGTCTAATAACAGATGTGTGAAATAAGAGAGACTGAGAGGACTGCTCAAATAGAGGCAAGAACATGAGGGGGTGAGAGAGAGGGAGGAAGGGAGAAGAGGAGAGAGAAGAGGAGGAGAGAGGGAGGAGGGAGGAGAGAGAGAGAGAGAGAGAGAGAGAGAGAGAAAGGAGAGAGAGAGAGAGGGGGGGGGGGGGGGGGTAGAGGAACAGAGGGAGATAGGGAGAGAGAGAAGAGATAAAATGAGAGAGAGAAAGAAAAAGAGAGGGGGAAAGAGAGAGAGGATGACAGAGAGCGTTGCCATCACTGACGCCCGCCTTACTTCTAATAGTCTTGGGTCTCCTCTTTCTGATGGCTCACCACTAAACAGGCAAACTGATACAAGAAGAAAAGGACCACATTCCTTGATCCTGTCTCACGACTCAGAGTGAAGCCTTGTAAGGACAGACTAACCTAAACACGGCCTGCGTCCACAGACAGCAGATACAGAGAACAATGGCAGCTCCACCTTTATCTCCCCTCCACCTCCTCTGATAGAGACACCAAGCTGGTTTAATCTCCACAGCCAAAGCCCATCACTACGAAGAGGGGGGAGAGGAGGGGGAGAGGAGGGGGGGGAGAGTAGGGGGGAGAGGAGAGAGGAGGGGGGAGAGAAGGGGGGGGGGAGGGGGGAGTGGAGGGGGGGTAGGAGCGGGGAGAGGAGGGGGGAGAGTAGGGGGGGAGAGGAGAGAGGAGGGGGGAGAGAAGGGGGGGGAGGAGGGGGGAGAGGAGCGGGGGGGAGGAGCGGGGAGAGGAGGGGGGAGTGGAGGGGGGGGTAGGAGCGGGGAGAGGAGGGGGGGAGAGTAGGGGGGGAGAGGAGAGAGGAGGGGGGAGAGAAGGGGGGGGGAGGAGGGGGGAGAGGAGCGGGGGGAGGAGCGGAGAGAGGAGGGGGGAGTGGAGCGGGGGGGAGGAGCGGGGAGAGGAGGGGGGGAGTGGAGGGGGGAGAGGAGGGGGGGGGTAGGAGCGGGAGAGGAGGGGGGGAGAATGGAAGGTGTGTGCTCCCTTCTCGCTGACTTGCAGCGATGAAGGCAGACGGTCAGGTAGCAGGGGGATTCCAGGCAGCCCAGCATGCACTTGGGCTGGAGTGAGCTGTAATTGTATGCAGTCAAGTCCTCTACCACCAACTCCCCACACACACACACACACACACACACACACACACACACACACACACACACACACACACACACACACACAGACAGACACCTTCCACCCCCCTTCCCTCCACCAAGATTTACGACATGTTAGACAAATACGACCTTTAAATACCGTTAAATACTTGCGATAAACTGTGATTTTCCAAACATTCCGCTGAATCAATATGGCAAACCTCGAAACAAGACTATCAGGACTGTGGGATTTTTACATAGGGTACTTTTTCAGCCTGGTGTGGACAAGAGCAGATAAATGTAAGCTTAATTATTGTTGTGGTTGTTCCTTACATGGAGTGTTGATCAGGTTTGACAGTAATTGTATTATAATTGAAGCCAGGCACACACACACACACACACACGCACAGGACTGCTTGTGTAATGAGTATGTCTGGATTCAGCAAGAGCTCAGCACTTTACTGGTTTTTACTGTCCACAACCATTTCTCTAATGTAGTCTAAAAAGATGTGTGTTTGAGTGTGTGAAATGCACTTAACTTTGCAAGTTCTATTCTTAGAATGATGCAGTATGCAATGTGAAGCCATTGACATACAAACTTGATTGTTGGGTGACATTTCTATCCCTACCTAAATTGGTAGGTGTGTGATTTGGGTGGTAGATAGCATACACACTCCACTGAGAATAACACCAAGAGACATACAAGTGACACCAAACATACTTTGTGCACAAAGTATGCACAAAGGCATATTGAAATTACACATTCATATCACAGCTTACACAGGTAGAAAAGGAGGGAGAGAGAAAGTGAGAGAGAGGGAGAGAATGAGAAGGAGAAAGAGAAGTAGAGAGAGAGGGAGGTAGAGAGAGAGGTAGAGAGAGAGAGGGTGGGAGAGAGAGAGAGAGAGAGAGAGGGAAAGAGAGGGGGAGGGAAAGAGAGAGATATATAGAGAGAGAGGGGGAGGGAGAGAGAGAGAGAAAGAGGGAGGGAAAGAGAGAACTTAAAGGAAAGAATGAGCCCTGTCACTCATCTAGAGGGAGGTCTGTGTAATCAATGAATCTGGGTCTTGTTATTACCCTGGGAGCCCCGCCCGCTGAACCTGACCTCTGATCGGACCGTCTTTAAGTCTTTAGGTAGGCCCTTTGTTCTACCCGGCAACAGGCGACAGGGCATGGTGACATCATCTTTGTGCGATCACTCACTGTCAGTGCTGGAACTCTGCGCTAGATTGAATGACTCCCAGACAAGGAGCCATTGTCCCTGGACTTGTGATGACGGCAGACAGGGAAGTTACTGAGAGGACCTCGATACTGATTTCACGTGTCAGTTTTGATCAGCGTAATTCCCTCTTACCTTTTATCTCTCTCTCTCTGTCTGTCTCTTCTTCTCTGTCTCTCTCTATCTGTCTCTCACTCTCCCTTTCTCCTTTTCTGTCTCTCTCCCTCTCTCTCTCCCTCTCTCCTTCTCTCTGTCTCTCTCTCCCCTTCTCTCTCCCTCTCTCTCTTCAGATCCCCTTTGATCCTCTCACATTTGTGACCACTTAAGAACCTTTCTAGGGTTGTGTGTTTAAGTAAACCCTCGGTGTTCCATGACCGCGGTTCTAAGAGGAGGTTTATCCAGGATTAGGCCCCAGACCCACCAGCCTACAGGCAGCAGTGTTGACAAGCGACCAGAAGTTCCAACCCTTTCTCTTCCACAACGGAGCCCATGTGTCTCTGTTGCAAAATGATAAATGCTGCGGATACTATTACCTCCCATGTATATATCCTAATATATATTTACATTTACATTTATTCATTTAGCAGACGCTTTTATCCAAAGCGACTTCCAAGAGAGAGCTTTACAAAGTGCATAGGTCACTGATCATAACAACGAGATAGCCACAAAACATTGCGAGTAGCCAAAACATGAAGCACACATTGTGAACAACCAAAGTAAGTGCCAAAGGGAAGAACCATAAGAGCATGTAGTTAAACAAGTTACAATTAAACAACATGAACTGCTATAAGTGCAAGTGTACCTGTGGAAAAAAAAAAAATAAAATATATATATATATATATATATATATATGGGAGTCAGGTGGCTGAGCGGTGAGGGAATCGGGCTAGTAATCCGAAGGTTGCCAGTTCGATTCCCGGTCATGCCAACTGACGTTGTGTCCTTGGGCAAGGCACTTCACCCTGCTTGCCTCGGGGGAATGTCCCTGTACTTACTGTAAGTCGCTCTGGATAAGAGCGTCTGCTAAATGACTAAATGTAAATGTAAATATATATACACAGTAATGTGTTACAGTCTGAGACACTATTAAATATTTTAAAACTTCCGCACAAATACAGAAGACAATTATATAAAATATTTTAATATAAGACAATGTTTATGTATTATATATCTACACCCACACCTCCCATATGTATACATATATAGAGAGAGGGAGGGGGGAGATAGAGAGGGGAGAGAGGAGAGAGGGAGACTTTGAGATTTCTTTATTGTATTCCTTTTTGACTGTTTGAGGCAGACCAGACTGTGAGAATACCCTTGATGCTTGTGTGCACCAGTCATCTGGGCTCTTGAACTGCATGGACCAAATGCTCTCAGGTGCGTTTGATTTAACATACATGTTACGGAGCTGGTCAATGGGCGCCATTGTACTGGCTGACATAAATCAAACACGTCGAGAGTTTGAACCCTTTCTAGGATTCCTTTCTTCCTCTTTTTTTCTTCAATCCATTTTTCATGAATAAGTTCCTACTGTACAAAAAAAAAAGTTTCTCCTTAAGCAGACATATTTATCCAAAACAAGAATATATTGCGCTTACAGGAAGTGGAGGAGGTAATGAAAGGTGAGAAGGTCACAGTGTTAATAATACTACACTGGTTAGTGCAAAGGAACGGTATGTATTCAAGAATGCAACAATATGAATAACTCAACTACAATATTGTAGTTGCGTGAATCCGCACAGAAGACAGCAACCACAACATCTCAAATATAAGAAATATCACTGGCACTGTCTGTGTCTGGCAAGATCTCAAATCCAAAAAATGTCTCTGGGCACAAACACACTGCTGTTGTACATCGAGAGCAGAACTGGGTTGTTATTATTGCATGACGGACTTGCCATCAGACATCAGTCAACAACATCTGAACCAGGGAGGTGGATCAGGCATCGGAGGGTGAGAAAGGGGGGAGAGAGAGGGGTGAGGGAGAGGTGAGAGAGGGGTGAGAAGAGAGAGGAGAGCCTGTGTTGGACGGTCTCTCTTTATAGAGTGTTGACAATCTATTGAGGCTGGAATTGATTCCAGACAGCCCTCGAGGAATTGTATGAGTGTGTGTTTGAGAGTTTGTGTGTGTTTGTGAGTTTATGTGTGTCTGTGTTTGCATGAGTTTGCGTGTGTCTGTGAGAGGACCGTCAGATCAATAACCCCATGATCCACCACATCACCACAAGCATGTGTCTCATCCTGTTCCTGCTATTCCTTCCAGTCACAGGGCACTTCAGAACAACCCAGTCAAGTTTTAGAATTCTTTCAGGTTTGGACATCTGGGAAGATATTCTGAGGTTCGGGACAAAAAATGTAAATGAAAAAAAAGAAGCCCTATCACAGAGCATCACTCTGTTATCACTGTGTCTTTGGCTGCAACACTTCCTTGTAAAAGCTGTTGACCATCAATGAGCAATAAACTGAGACACGCCGACCACAACCTTAGTGTGCAGGAAGAACTATTTCACGGCAGTTAAAATTACTTTTGTGTCAAATTCATCCTCTTTCACCCCGGACTGCGGTGTGTGTATAACAGTGTGTGTGCATGCTAAAGTCTCTGTGTGTGTGTGTGTGTGTGTGCATGCTAAAGTCTGTGTGACGCATACCCTACTGCGATCCGGTCTGGGTTAGCTTGAGTGTGCACATGAGGTTTCCATGCACGCAATGGTCCCAGAAGATAACACTGCTAACTGCCACTGTGTCACACACACACACACACACACACACACACACACACACACACATACACACACACACACACACACACACACACACACACTGTGTGTGTTTATCTCAAATCAGAGGGGTTCTCACCGAAAACAGACACAAACGGTAAACAACATCTTTCAGCGGCACCTGTGAGTAAACAACATCAACGATGTATAACAAACAGTGTCTGTTTGCCACCTAACGACCAGACGAAGGGGTGAGTTCAGAGCCAGCGCGTCTACTATCCGAGGAGGGCGTTCGTGTCGACTGCTTAAGATACGATTAGACAAGGGTCCAATCTGGAAAATCTGAGAGGAGAGAGAGAGACACAGAGAGAAGAATGGATGAGTCTCGATGGTGAGCGACAGAAAATGTAAAGATGAGAGATAGAAAGGAGGAGGGGAAGGAGGAGGAGGAGCAGGAGGATGAGGAGGGGAAGGAGGAGGAGGAGGAAGAGGGGAAGGAGGAGGAGGAGGAAGAGGGGAAGGAGGAGGAGGCAGTTGAGAAAACAATGGGATTGAGGTTCTTCATCTCTCTCCACCATCCTGACGCCTTGATGTTTTTACTGGCGGATACGATCGATGCAGATGGTTCTAGATGTTAACCCCTGAAAAGGGAGGAGCACCCTGTACAGGTGTTTCCAGTTTACCTCCAGCTGAAGATCAAACCTGAGCAATTTGTATAAACTAACAGGGAGAATGGGAGACAAGGTAGACAGAGACCAGTGTCTTCTAGGGCCCATTCTTCAAGGAAAACCTTCTTTCATGTTGGCGTTCCTTCATCAGTCAATTACGGTACAGAGAGAGAGAGAGAGGGAGGGAGAGAGGGGGGGAGAGAGGGGGGGGGGAACTCAAAGAACCTTCCAGAACAAACTAAGGGGGGAGGGCAGTTCTGTGTGTGTGTGTGTGTGTGTGTATGCGACCACCAGTCTTTCATTTCATAGCCATCCATTCAATTAGCTGAAGAGGACATCTTTATCTAACCGCAGCCTACGTGATGTTACTGTGCAGGAATGTGGATCATTATGATATAGTGGAGAGGTATGTGTGCCTGCCCCAATCTCTCTCTTCCTCTCTTACACACACACACACACACACAGTATCTAATCACTGTCTCCTTTGTGGCTCCACTGACCAGCGATCCGATAAACAAGAAGCCACATCCGCTTCTTTGGCTTTGTGTGTCATCAGAGCGACACCTCCCACCCCGTCCTGCCGGCCGGGGGACAGACCTCAGTCAGGGGGGACCGGGGGACAGGCCTCAGTCAGGGGGGACCGGGGGACAGACCTCAGTCAGGGGGGACCGGGGGACAGGCCTCAGTCAGGGGGGACCGGGGGACAGGCCTCAGTCAGGGGGGACCGGGGGACAGGCCTCAGTCAGGGGGGACCGGGGGACACAGACCTCAGTCAGGGGGGACCGGGGGACAGGCCTCAGTCAGGGGACACAGGCCTCAGTCAGGGGGGACCGGGGGACAGACCTCAGTCAGGGGGGACCGGGGGACAGACCTCAGTCAGGGGGGACCGGGGGACAGGCCTCAGTCAGGGGGGACCGGGGGACAGACCTCAGTCAGGGGGGACCGGGGGACAGGCCTCAGTCAGGGGGGACCGGGGGACAGGCCTCAGTCAGGGGGGACAGGCCCCAGTCAGGGGGGACTGGGGGACAGGCCTCAGTCAGGGGGGACCGGGGGACAGACCTCAGTCAGGGGGGACAGGCCTCAGTCAGGGGGGACCGGGGGACACAGACCTCAGTCAGGGGGGACCGGGGGACAGGCCTCAGTCAGGGGGGACAGGCCTCAGTCAGGGGGGACCGGGGGACAGACCTCAGTCAGGGGGGACCGGGGGACAGGCCTCAGTCAGGGGGGACCGGGGGACAGGCCTCAGTCAGGGGGGACAGGCCTCAGTCAGGGGGGACAGGCCTCAGTCAGGGGGGACTGGGGGACAGGCCTCAGTCAGGGGGGACCGGGGGACAGACCTCAGTCAGGGGGGACCGGGGGACAGGCCTCAGTCAGGGGGGACCGGGGGACACAGACCTCAGTCAGGGGGGACCGGGGGACAGGCCTCAGTCAGGGGGGACAGGCCTCAGTCAGGGGGGACCGGGGGACAGGCCTCAGTCAGGGGGGACCGGGGGACAGGCCTCAGTCAGGGGGCATCGGGGGACAGGCCTCAGTCAGGGGGCACCGGGGGACACAGGCCTCAGTCAGGGGGCACCGGGGGACTATTTGGAAGCAGTCGGACCCTCAACTGCTTCACAAGATAAGCCTCGTCGAAAGAAAGCCTGACAAGATGTCGGACGATTCTCGACACGATTTTGAGAAGTAGGTATTAAATTGCAAAGTGTATCAACAGACACACACGTTAATCTATAGATTGTAGTTTAACATTCATCTATAGACCAGATTATCCCCAAAACTATTTTTTTGACTTTGCAGTTCTGTTGCTGCATTTATTATAACCATATCAAGATGAGCACTCTGCAAATACCAGACTATATATCACAAATGTATACGACCCCTTCTCAGGCAGGACATCTTTTCGTTCTAAAAGAGAAAACCAGAACCCAGAGGCTCCTAAGGTTCTCACACCAGCTGTTTGTTTCCTCTTGCTCTGAGGGCCACAGACAGGAGCACTTACATTTACATTACATTTAGTCATTTAGCAGACGCTCTTATCCAGAGCGACTTCCAGTAAGTACAGGGACATTCCCCCAAGACAAGTAGGGTGAAGTGCCTTGCCCAAGGGCACGGCCATGAATCGAACCGGCAACCTTCTGATTAATAGCCCGATTCCCTAACCGCTCAGCCATCTGACGCCACTTAGCACCTCCAGCTACGTAGCCGCTTCCCAGAGATGTGTCAACTGACAACAAGGCCCAGCGGGCACATTTAGAACTGGAGAGAGAAGGACAAGGGGGACCAGCGGGCCCTCAGCCTTGTAAATGTGATCCATCTGCATCACAGGGGTTTCCCTGTCACTCAGCCGGCTGGGTTAACCACACAGGCCTGTGTTTGGTAGAACATGCTCATCAAGTGTGTGTGTGTGTGTGTGTGTGTTGGTGTGTGTGTACAAACGAGTGTGTGTGTGTGTGTGTGTGCACGAGTGGGTGCTATTTGTGCATGTGTGTGTCTGTGTGTGAATGCTTGTGTGTGAGTGTTTCGTATGTTGTACACAAAAAGAAAAGTGTAAACCGGTCATTATTGGAGTCAGATACGCTTGACTTCAGTTAGAGTATAACTCACTTGACGGTAAGGTGTCCAAACAGGCTTGTTCTTTAGGGAGTGCAGGACCACATCATGGGCCCGCCGGGAGACTGGGTTTATAAGATTGGAAATCCTGGCAGATTAGGTTTATTAAATTGGAATTCATGGCAGATTAGGTTTATAAGACTGGAAATCATGACAGATTAGGCTGATTAAGATGGGAAATTATGACAAATTAGGTTTATGAAATTGGAAATCATGGCAGATTAGGTTTATGAAATCATGGCAGAATTGGACTTGTCGATGACCAAAATGGGTTTGAATGAATCAAGTGTTTTGCACAGAACAGATGTTTAACTTCACGGAGGTCTGTTGCTTGGAAGGAGCGTTTCACTAAGCTGACAGACATCCAAAACAACACAGCAAAGCTCTCAAAACTGGGAGGTAAACCTAAACAGACAGGAAGGTAGGTAAACCTAAACAGAAGAGGTGAAAAAAACTGGATGGTCGTTTAGAGAAGCAAAAGATGATTAATCTGGAAATTAGGCAACACTGCCTGACACAGAAGTGTCCGGAAGTTTCCACCCTCCTCCGTATTCAAGCCAGAGATGTTTAACGGATCGCAGTTTGTGGTTTAATCATGGTACGAGACCACATTTGTTATGGCGGTTTTGTATGCGGAATGCATTGAGGGTGTCTGACTGAAATCTCACCCCCATCCCTCCCTGTGTCCCCACCCCACCCCACCCTCACCCCTTCCCCCCTAAGGCGTCGTTTGGGGGAGAGCGTTTGGGGGAGAGCGTGAGGCTGATTTTCTTGTGGAGCTCCGGCACCGTGCAGAGAGGACTTTGGCAGCCGACAGGAACTCAGCCCAGAGAGAATAAAGTGACTGTGGTCAACGGGGGCGGGGGGGGGGGGGGGGGGGTATGTGTGTGGTGGTGCCGGGGAAGGGTATGGGTGGTGCCGGGGGATGGTGGTGGTGGGTTGTCGTGAGCGCCACAAAGACCTGGGAGGGAGGTGACCCCAGGGAGCAGCATGCCCCATCGCAGGGGAGCTCCCAACACAACTTATTCCCACATTATTAGTTTTATTCTTTAAGAACATAAAGGTCTAGAAACAATGCTGAAACAGAATCTCACCACCGATGACGTTGAAACGACTCGAGAAGATAACCGCAGAGGCTGACAGACCAGAAGGCAGAGCGCTCGGAGGGCATATTAAGTTTAAGGGACGCTCGTAACAACGCTGTGAAATCCAAAGATACCGTCAACAGCTTCTGACAGAAACTTTTCCACAAACCCCATTTCAGTGGCTTGACATTGGAGCTCACCAATGTGCACCAGGGTCAAAGAGCTAATGGAATAAACCTCTTTTTTTATGATGCCAAAACACCAATCACTAACTGTAATTACCTGGTTAAGATTACACGTGATCACCCAATAAATACCTTACCTGCCTGTCTCCCCCGTCGAAGCGAATATAGAAGCTCTTTGCTATGAGGTCTGATCAGTGATGTGATATATTGTTATACAGCCTAACCTAACCAAGACCCAACTGGATACTGTCACCAACATGAACCTCTCACAGCCCCAACATACAATTTGTGGTGAGGCTCAACGTGGGCAAGACTCAGTGTTTTGATTGATACTTTGCAGGCTAATTGAAAGATGGGGTCTCATGAACACAACCCTAACCTCTTGTTGTTACGGTGTGTGGTGGGGTAGGACCCAAACGCAGGAGAGTAGTCAAACATTTCCTCAAACAAAGGGTTTATTCTTTTAAAACAGGAAAACAGACAAGGTACCCACAGTAACATAGGGTAAGGACAAGACAAAGACTGGACACAAAACAGGAACCTAAATACACAGAACCAAACAAGACACAGATGGACACAATGAGAAAACTGAAACCACTGAAGGAAACACAGGTGAAGACAATGACAGACAGGGAAACACTACGGCAGGGGGGCACCGCTGTGGCCGCGACACTTGTAAATTCTCCTACAGTGATCGGGTTTTAGTGAACAGACGAGACTAAGGCAGAATGGAGAAGGAAGGAAGGAATATTTTCTTTAAATATATTTAGTTTTTTAGAGTAAATAGCACTCAGAGTTTAGGCTTATGGCCTCTCTTCACCAGGCAACTATATATCCCTTTGGAGACTATTAAAATGGGTAATTTAATCTACAATATGTAATTATTTAAAATATGACTTATTTGATGGACACTGTATACATTTTGTGGTCTAAGTATTTTTCAGTAAGAGAATCAAGATATTTGTTGAAATGTTCTTCGATAACATTTGAGCAGTTGCTTTGAATCATGTTGTTTGTTATTCAAAAATCATGTCCCCGAAAACAAAGCAAACAAGAGGGTATTCTTTACAAGTGTCTTCAGAATTTAAAACCATTTACACAGAAAAACAGCAGTCATATTAAACTGGAGTTTTATATTTGACAACTTCATATAAGTAGGAGCCAACGACTGAGTTATGCCCTGCATGTTGGCAGTTATTCTGGAGTATTTCAGCAGTGAGAGAAAAGCTGTTTGCACTTGAATTTCTCACTCTGGTGCTCTCCACACTGCAATTTGTCAGAATAGGGGGGGGGGGGGGGGTGTGACACAACATTAGCGTATGTTAGCATATTAGCGTATGTCAGCATATTAGCGTATGTTAGCATGTTGTTGCCACACTGGTGAGTGGTATAGCCTTGTTAACTGTATATGCAGTGGTTCCATGTTTACTCAATGTGTACATTGGGAAACTCACTGTATGTGGTATACGTCATGTATACATGTAGGGTCTAATCCCTGCGTAGAAGAAGATATACAGTACAAATTACTCTTTGCATCTGTGTTGGACAAGACTCTTATGTGGAACTGGTAGGGTAAGAAAAATCTAAGTGAACAAGGACAAGAATAGACCTTTGTAGATTAAAATAAGATCAATGTGTTTTTCAGTTATTTTTCCATTACAAGAATGATCTGTTGAAAATTGCACTAAAAGTAACCTAAAAGTTATGCTGCTTGAGGAACTGATTTGAGACATGACATTTCACTGTTGAGTGTAAAGTGGCGGCAGGCCTACTTACTTACCAGGGACATTGTTGTGATTGAAACTGGTCTTGGGCGACGGTCAGAAACCACTCTGTAAGAGATACACATCCCTCATCAGATAAATCACCCTCACGTTAGTTATTTTGGTAAACAACAGTGCTAGAATGGATTCAATATGATCAACAACCCCACATATTTAGACCCTTGCCAATGTCCAAGAAATCCCAGATTTCTTGATTGTGTTTTGTTGCAGCCAGCAAAGGGAGTTCACCAGAAGACACTGAACTAACTCGTTGTTGGGTGAATCATTTCAGGATGGCATGTCAACACACCACATCACAGGGTGCAGAGTTCCCTGCGGATGTGTATTTGATACTGCTGTTGGCTCCTTTTACTCAGTCACTCCTCTCTCTTTCTACGAAGACGATTCCCTGCAAATGAAATGTCACGGTAAGTGGTTTGGAACTGTTGTTTAGCTATATGCAAAGAACATTTTAAATAAAAGTTAAAGAAATAAGGAAATATGCACCGTTTTCGAAAGGCTGGGGTCAGCTTTCGCGGAAGCCCAGCTGTTGCACATCACGTATTTTGGGTCGGGAATCCTAACCCTTCTCTTCTGCTGGGATGACAACAAGAGTCTCGTTTTCAATTAAAGTTTGGTCCCTTTGAAACGTACTTTAGAAGCTTGCTCTTGGCTGCTACCAAAATACATCTTCTCTAAAGCCCAGTCTTTGTTCGTGCTTATGATGAACGATCATAATCTGCTCCAGTGAGTTCCCCACAGTAATGAGATAGTCCGAGCCTCATCTGCTCACAGTCAGTAGAGGAAGCAGTCCGTTTTTTTGACATGGTTAGTATGGAGGATACCCCTGGATCCTGGAAGGTACTCTGTATATTAAGACGCAGCTTTGAAATCAGCACGGTCAGCCCTCGTCCTCAGCAATGAGGAACAGTCAGACATCATCCTCAAGTCCCTCCCACCAAAAGATGGATGCCAATGTTTTCACTGCTGGGATGAATCTCCTTCGTTTCTAAAATATGACTCGAGACTTGGCCTGCGGTTACTCAGTTTGATAATTGTCTTATCTTGGCTTTAAGGAAACACCTCTCCACGATTGAAGGGAGTACATTTTTTTAAAAATCAAATTTGTTAAACCAAAGGGCTCATCCCAGCTGCTTCCAAACTGCTATTATCGTGTTCTCATTCTCTCAACGCCTCACAGTTCTTATAAAGTCATCGCCTGTCAAATCCCTCAGATAAAAATGTAATTTGCCTTTGCACCTGGCCTCCATAATCTCAGCAGTGGGTTCTACTCTGCCAGCCTCTCTCCACCTTCAGTCACAGGGCCTGACAGGGCGGTCGTTTTGGATAGGTTTCCCCCCCTCTCTCTCTTTTAAAGATACATTTCTGGACAAAGATAGCCAGATAGGAAATGTATGGGAGAGAGAGAGTGAAAAACGTGCAGAAACGGTATGAGCCGGAATCGAACCCTGGCCGCTGGCCTCAGCCCCTATGGTATACGCCCTACCCAGTCATCTACCAGGGTGTCCGATATTTTGGATAGGCTAGACTGTGTCCCTCAGGACCAGTTTAAAGAGAATTCCATAATAATCCTCACAACAAGGCAAAAAAAAATACAAAATACAAAGAGGAATGGAATTTCTTGGTTCGATATTTCTGGATAACCGCACTGAGAACGAACATTGTAAACAATTACGAGAATGTGCCTGTTAAGTGGCTTCGGCAAATATGTGTTGTGTTTGGTTTTTCTGAGAGGAATTGAAATTGGGAAAACGTTACCCAGACATACATTTTTTATTAAAAAGATGTTTTGAATGTATGAGCTGTTTCCTTGCTATTTCTTTTGCTGGAGACTGAGAAAGACATCAAGTGTGTTTGCAAACAAGTCTGTTGGAAATCTAGAAGATTTCTAGAAGCATCACCTGCTGTAACTGTAAAGTACTTTTCCATTTGGGAAAGATGCAGTTTTGCAGCAATATGGGCGCTGACATGTGCAGGGTTAAACATGTCACTTTTTATTAGGAAACCGAATGAGTTTCTCACACACACACACACACACACACACACACACACACACACACACACACACACACACACACACACACACACACACACACACACACACACACACACACAAACAAACACACACACAGACCTTGATTGCTGCTTCTGTTTTCCGGAACCCGTAAATGAACAATCCCCCTCATTCACCTCTCAGGTTTTCCTCGTTTATTTATTTGTGTTTAGAAACCTCCGGATGAAAGGAAGAAAGGAACTGCAGAGGAGAAGAAGAAGGAAGAGGTAGAAGAAGAAGAAGAGGTAACCTGGTTCAGTTTCATCTCAGTGTACATTTACACATCCAGACTTTGAAGAAAAAAACAAACCGACTCAAGATTCGCACAATGGCAGCACCCGGAGCTGAAAAGTGCATTGTTGACAGAAACCCCCCCCATAAAAGCTGAATTTAATTGAGCCATTTATCCACTCAAGGGAGCAGCCTCGTCCGATACACCCCCCCCTTCAGCACTTGTATACGCACCCCCATCTCCTGTTCCACATATTGTTTCCTTAAAGGGAAAGTTAAGAGCAGCGAATAATTACCTCAATTTATGATCAAAGCTAGAACAATGTCTAAGACAAAATAGAACTGTGGCATCGGATAGCAGCATATCTGATGATGCCTCTGGAACATGAGCCAAAAGATGTTTCTCTGCCAGCGAGAGAGTGTTTGGAACCGCATTCACTACACTTTATTACTAACAACTAACTGCCAGGAGGACACACAGACACACACACACACACAGACAGGCACTGATGATATCCTCTAACCTTGGTTTATAATACCTTGTGAACCTAGGGTGAACTCTGGCTGTGAAGTATGAACCCCTGAATAACTGGCGCTTCATACAGATGTTGTGTACATTTACTGTCGACGACCGCCGTAATGCAGCAAGTGCATTTAAACTTGTGAGTAAATACGTTTAGTTCGATGTATCGCAATGTGCAAAGACACAACAGTGAGGATCTGAAGACAAGGGAAGCTCATAGATCCACATATTTATGCACCCATGCCCCCACTCAACACCAATTCACTAAAACCTACTGCAATTAACCCTTGTGCTGCCTTCGGGTCACATGACCCAAAGGTTCACAACGAACCATTGTTGTGTTTACCCAATTTTACCCAATACAAAAACAAATGAAAAGCATTTTCTTTTAACCTTCGCAATGTGGGGGGTCTGAGACACCCCGAAGGTTAAAAGAAAATGCTTCACTTTGTTTTTGTATGCGGTAAAGTTGTTGCAATACGACGGTGGGTCACAATGACCCGAAGATAACACAAGGGTTAACAAATAGACTCATGACAGCTGAATGAAGTACTTCTATTTCAACAGCATTTCAACCCCTTAAAAAACTGTAATTGTAAAAGTGAATATACTTGTACTTGACAACTCCAAACTTCTTTCAGACGTGAGATGTTACAGACTAATGAACAGAGGGCGATGCTTTCTGCACCGTCACTAACAGGCACAGTCCATTCAGAGGACAAGGCCTCCTTTTTGGCTAAAGTCATCAGCATGATATCTGTTTCATCTCTTTTTCAGCTAAGCACACACAGAGATGGGAATCTACTTAGGTACCTAAGTAGATTTTTCTGGTATCAGTACTTTACTTCACTATACATTTTTCTGTCAACTTTTTACTTTCACTCCATAAATCTTTGTACTTCTTACATTTTCAAGTCAAGCTTGTTACTTTAGTTTTAATATGTATTTGGTGGCATGATCAATAGGCAACAAGATTAATATTTTCCCCCAAAAAAGTATCAAAAGGTTTTGTTTTTACTCTGTTTTAGGCTTTAGACTTCTCTCCCCTCCTCGAAAATATTTTAGAAAAAATATTTCTAACAAATATTTTTGAAAAAATATTTCTTGCAATTATTTTTGAAAACATTTTAGAAATAAAGTTACAAAAGTTTCGAAAGGTATAAAAAACTTTTTGGGGACCAAAGTTTCGAAAAAAACTTTTTGGAAACAAAAAGCTCTGCTCTATTCCAGTTAAATGAGGAGACAATTAGACTAGTTACAGAAAGCCAAATAAATAAACTACTGCCAGAGAAGATAATATTCTTCCCATTAGCTCTCATCATAAAGAGCGTAATTTGTAGGCTATTTCACGTCCATTATCCAGCATTAGTATGAGCCGAACAACCGATATGGATGTCGCCATTTTTAAATAAAAAGTTTTACTCTCTGTTTTATTTCCTTTCATAAATATAGGATGAGCACACAAGTCAAACAATAGAGCGGGAATATTTAAGCACGAGAGGTATTGGAGTCAGGTAGCTGAGCGGTTAGGGAGTCGGGCTAGTAATCTGAAGGTTACCGGTTCGATTCCTGGCTCTGCCAAATGACGTTGTGTCCTTGGGCAAGGCACTTCACCCTACTTACCTCGGGGGAATGTCCCTGTACTTACTGTAAGTCGCTCTGGATAAGAGCGTCTGCTAAATGACTAAATGTAAATGTATTGCAACAGTAGGCTATGAGCACTCAGCCCTAAGTCGATATGGTTTGCAAATTGACCTCAGATAATGTAATTGTTATAAAACGACTTATTTAACATTATTCAACATTTCAAAGATGCCGGATCATACCACCACCACAGGTAGGTAAGGCACTGCAGAGACCTAGCACAGCTCATGCAAAAACACGTTCATACATGATGTCAAGCTGAAGTCAGATAGGTTGTGGGTTTTCAGGACTAATTTATATACTAAATCATCGGCTAGATGTTATTTGTTCTAACTTGGTACAGCTCTTGGTGATTTATTTATCTAGCCACTATAATTAAACCAGGTTAATGAATGAAAGTGTTTATTTTCCGAGGTTTCATCGCTGCCTGTTGTGCTGATGCCACAATGGCTCCTTGTCTCCTGTTCTCAATAAGGTGGCAGGTTCTCTGTTATGGTACAACAGTCAGACTGTACCATAGGTGGGCCCAGTGCCAGGTAAGGCTTTAGACAAACACACACACACACACTCACATGCTGGTGAGGGAAGGGAGGGTGGGAACTACACACACACACACACACACACGCACACTAGTGAGGGAGAGTCTCTCACACACAGGTTGCACACATCAACACGAGAGGGCTATGGCTGGTGTGATATGATAATAGTGGATAGACACTGAAACACACACACACACACACACAAGGTGGGGTACTGAAGATACACCCACACACACACACTAGGTGGGGTACTGAAGATACACACCCACACACACACTAGGTGGGGTACTGAGGATACACACCCACACACACACACACTAGGTGGGGTACCGAGGATGTGCCAGGATCCCACTTCAGGTGTGAGGTTGTGGTTCACCCCATGTGGCCAGACATCCCTGAAATCCTACCCTGCTCCTCCTCCTTCTCCTCTCCTCCTTGTCCTCCCTCCCTCTCCCTCCTCCTCCTTGTCCTCCCTCCTATCTTCCCCCCCTCCTCCTCTCTTCCCTCCCCCCTCCCTCCTATCTTCCCCTCCTCCTCCTCTCTTCCCTCCCCCCTCCCTCCTATCTTCCCCTCCTCCTCCTTCTCCTTCTCCTCCTCCTCTCTTCCCTCCCTCCCCCTCTCTTCCCTCCCTCCCTCCCTCCCTCCCTCCCTCCCTCCTCCTCCTCCTCCTCCTCTCTTCCCTCCCCCCTCCCTCCTATCTTCCCCTCCTCCTCCTTCTCCTCTCTCCCTCCCCCCTCCCTCCTATCTTCCCCTCCTCCTCTGTCTATCATGAAAGAAGAAGCGTCCTGTGCTCCCTTTGATGTTTGTGCCGCAGCATCATTTGATGTATGATACCCTCCATCGCTAAGATCTCTTTAATATTGAGCCCCTGACTTCTGAGGTAATCCTGTCCTCACTGTCCCATCTAATAAGGATAGGCTGTGTGTGTGTGTGTGTGTGTGAGAGAGAGATATGAGGACGAGAACCCAAGAGATCTAGGCAGAGGTTGGGTGGTGGCAGTTGGAGAGTGGCTACTCGACGTGTTGGGCCGGGTTCGGTCAAACATTTAGAGATTATGTTCAGGTTCGGTTACGTCGGCTGGGCTAACCGATACCTGACATGGTAACGTATTTTCTGTGAAAAGATTGTGTAAACAGGCAAGCTGTAACAATGTTCACAACAATTGCGTGACAAGGGAACACAAACTGTGCTTCTCCAGCTCGTGCTAACTGCGTTGGGGTCGGGTCGGGTTCGGACATAAGAAAACAAACAGAAAATCTATCGGGCTCGTGTTGGGCTCGGTTCATGCTCTTTCGGACTTGTCGAGTCCGGACAGAAATACTTGGCCCGAGCCGCACTCAAGTGATGGTACAAGTTAGTCTGTACCAAGGCCGTAGCCATGGAGTCAACATTGGAGGGGGGGACAATTTTTTTTTTTTTTATTATAATTTTGGACAGCATGCGTGGTTGCCTGTCATAGCGTAGCAAATTTATATTTTTTCGCTCAAATCTTTCTCCACCGCCATTACGGAACTACAACACAAACTAGCACACAACATCATCGTCCTCAGCCACTCCCTCTGTTCGCTGATTGGACAGGTAGAAAATTAACCAGACATCTGACTTATGTACCTCATGCCCAGACCTAGTACAGAAGCAAAATCAAAATTGAGCAGAAGTACGTAGGAGGGCAGAGCCAGGCTAGACACATCCCCCCCCCAATATTCAAATATTCATGTATTACGATTACGGCCTTGGTCTGTAGCCTGTCATGTATCAAATAGTTGAGGAGGAAGCAAGGATGGGGAAAGAGAAAAGTCGTCTGTACAGAGATGTCTGTTGACACGGCGGTGGCCAATAAATTATCGAACGTCATTAAACCCTGACGCCCTTGGGGTGGTTTACATGTCATCTACGCCGGTAGTGGTGGTGATGACGATGATTTATGAATTACCTCATCTGACCTACTCAAATCACCTGGCAAAGCAAGATCAGCTGTTTAAAAGAAAGACAGTTTGCGCTCAGACATGTGAACCGACAAAGTAAGTAGGCTATCTAGCTATAAACGCGATATCCAAGATGTTCAACCCAATATGCTGAAGAATCAAGATATCCGGACATTGGCAGAGCATTAAGCATATAATGTCTGTCATAAAACAACTTCGCGCTATTCATGGTCTATTAATGCGTCAAACATTAACTGGCCTAAACAAATGTGTCTTTAGTGGTTTGCTGTGAGTCCTTCATTGGAGGTTTCCTGGACTTCCTTAGTGGCTGCAAAGAGAGATGTGGAGTTGATTTAAAGTCAGAGAGGATGACAATCACAAACTGTCGTATTTAAGGGCAGTTTGTGGATATCTGGATCAGGATATGTGGACACACTCCAGATATCCTGGAGTGTGTCCTGTAGGCTACGGACGAGGCAATGTCGGGAGAAAAAAGGTGCGAAAGAGAATGGGAGGGTGAGGGAGGGAGGGAGAGAGAGAGGGAGGAAGGGTGAGAGAGATTAGAGGGAGGGAGGGTTAGAGAGAGAGCTGCAAAAAAAAAAAAAAAAAGTCTGTTGGCTGGCTTTGAATAGAACTGGAACCATCTGGAGGGAAATTGGAGATAACTGCAGCTGGAGTCCATGTAGAGACCAAGAGCTCCAAGCCTTCTGTCAGGGCTGGGGGGATGATGTCATCCTGTACATGTGCCATGCGTGGGTCACAAATCATGTGCATGGATTTCTTCTGATAACATTTCTCTGTGTGGATGGGTGTGTGTGTAGATATGTGTGTGTGTCTGTGCGGATGTGTGTGAATGTATTGATGTGTGTGTGTACACAAGAGGAGCACTGGATCCATTGCTTGTATCCTTTCTCACACTTTAAATGACTTCAAATAAAGATTATTTTAGTTGCTGTTGAAGTGGACACACATATCTAACACCGCCCAGCAGACTAACACACCAGCATGAAAGTAGATGCTAAAGTGATGAGTGTACGGCCACTTCCTGTTCTGCTGAACCTCTGACAGCCAATATTACATCTGTCTCTGATACCATTTCAGCTAGACTGTCCCCCCCCCACACACACACACACACTCACTCACTGACTCACACACACTCCAAAGCACACACAATAGAAATCTAGACTCTCTCACACACCACATTAAAACCTTTGAAAAAATTACCCAGAGAAGTTTAGACTGTCATTCAAGTCAATTTTAACTAGGTTGGACATTGTAATGACACAAGGGACACGTTAACCAGTAGCCAGAAGAACACACTCACTCTGTCACTGTTCCATGCCCTTAGAAACCTTGCAGGCTGCCGTTTTGTAACGAAATAACACTTGACTAATATAAAAAGAAATGAGAGATGGAAAAGTGATGCATGTGGGTGGGGGGATCCGAAGACGTCCCTTCTTGACACACACACACTCATTGCTGCTGTGTGTGTGTTCTGTCGATGATGGCATCAAGGGTTTATATGAATCCATATAATATATACCATATAATTACCTCAGCACACCTGAGGTAAAAGAACAAATGTAATCCTACCTTTCCCAGGGCATTCCTGCATTCTCCCTCCATCTGAAGGGGTACCTAGGGCAGAACTCGGTTTTCATTAGTGACTGATTGAAATCTGGGTGTGTCTGTGTGTGTGTTTGAAGGCGTGGGAGGAGGTAGAGATTGATGCTTACTTGGATTCAATGGAATCCTGAGACGACTGCATGTTCTAGAATCTGGATTCACTCTTCCAAGGTTCCCTTTCACTGGCATCTGGGAACCAGCTGGCGACAAGTGTGTTATTAAGACAGAGTGAGCGAGAAGGTGTGTTTGTGTGTGTGAGGCTGCATTAGTTGAGTGTGTGTGAGTGATGGGGGGCAGGGGGAGGCCTATCCCATCCAATATACATCAGACCACCTTCTATACTGTCATAACAGCAGGGTTCCACTGTGTTCTATACCGTGTCAGAAAAGCAGGGTTCCACTGTGTTCTATACCGTGTCAGAACAGCAGGGTTCCACTGTGTGGACCTCAGTAAGGTGTGAACAACATTAACTCAGACGCGTGACAGACAGGGTTGGAATGCCCTTGGTGGGTCTGTTGCACGGTTACATTAACATTGCTCTTGATTGTAAATGACAGGATATTTAAACTGCATGATGAGCTCACAGACGTGGGTTCAAGTTGCTGAAACCTCATCGTGAACTTCTGAAGTAGCTTTGGAAAGTATTATAGAATCCTGTGCTTCTGTTGCTTTGAGTGAATATTTGAGAGGACCAACTAGCTCACTTCTGTAGTTTTGAAAATGAACATTTTTGAAAATGTCAATTGTTGGTGAAAGCAAATGGACTTAAACATATGATCCATTTGATAACAATGGTTTATTGAAGAAAGATTGATTGTGTTAAATATCTAATATTCTTGTTTAACACCATACGGACAACACAGAACAATAATTGCCCTGCAATAATGAAATGGGACAAATGGAAAAAAGTAACTTAATACAATGGAATTATAACAGAAAACAAAACAGAAATCAGTGTGAACACGGACACACAAAAGAAAATGAAAAAAAAAACAAGAACAATAACCAGTTAGAACTAGTCACACATCGTTAAGAACTAGTCACACATCGTTAAAAGCTACATGCTAATATGTGAGAAGGACTACATCAATGGGTGGTGATGAAGCTAATGCTAAAAACGGGTGACTCAGTTGTGTTACTAAGTTATGGACGTATTTTCAAGAAAAGGTCAGAGACTGCCCTCATAAAAAGAGAAGGTTTCTTGGTGTCTGCTTCCACTATACCATTCATACGGTCCTGTATCGCTAATCAGGATTCCAAGCAGGAGCGCGATCTTAGGTTCAAGCACGAGGGTGTTGGTGAGTTTGTGCGACGCCTCTTACAAGAACGAAAAAGACCAAGGCACTCAACTTCAACATTACTGACACAAACCGCAATGCTGGCAAAATGTTAAATGCCATTTACTCATACACAGTAAAACACAGCAGGGCTTGTCAAGCCTCAGGAAAGGCATGAACATTTCTCTGCAATGTTGGTTTTTTTCTTTTTGTAAATGGCTTAAAGGAAAAGCTAAGACCGCCTTCCTTTATCAGTACTGATCAACAGTATAATTAATACATTTGCCTCGAATCAAGAAAAAAACGCCATTTATCTTTTTGCCTTTAAACACGGTAACTTTACTCCTGCAGGCAGCAACAGTTCAACGATCATTACAAAAATAATTGACTGAATAGTTGGATCATGACTTCAACATCATCTCGTCATCAAGGACAAGGTCCCGGTTTCTCACACTAAATAACCTCTCTGTTGACCTTTGCTCTCCTGTTCTCTCCCTACTCATTTTTAAATCGTGACACAAAACCACACATTTTGATAATATGACTCTTACGATGAGTTAAATAAAACACGGTAAAAAAGACAGCAGTTAGGGTTTGTCGCAAGTCGTAAAACCAGTAACAGTAGCGCTCGGAGACAGACAAGTACGCATTCTAGGGTGGTGTCGTCGGGAATCAAAACAGGTGTCTGCGTTGTCTTGTCCCCATTTCCATCTTTTGTAACCGTTGACGACAGGACAACAATCCCAAATGTCCCCAAGACCTAAATCTGGGGACGTGGGGGAGCCCAGAGTAACCACCTTCTTTGGGGGGTTTGAAACATAAATAATAAAAAACAACAACAACACATAATTCCGCTAAAATTGTCAACATCCCTGCCCTTCCTCCCCATAAAATTGTAAGCTGGGGTCCCCCGAAATCCCACGTGACGGCTGCTAGTCGGGACCTAGACCTTCTCCAGGGACCGGTAGTACTCCTTGAGGACAGTCCAGGCCTTGGGCGCCATGAAGCCCTCTGGAGGGTTCTGGCCCTCGCGAGCCATCCTCCTCATACGCGTGCCTGAGATGAAGTCGTAGTCTTGATGGCTGAGGAAGAAGAAAGGAAAAACGTTTGTTGTTCTGAGGGAGAGAAGAGGGATTCAGATGGCTGAGCGGTTAGTGAGTCAAGCTATTAATCAGAAGGTTGCCGGTTCGATTCCCCGCTGTGCAAAATTAAGTTGTGTCCTTGGGCAAGGCACTTCACCCTACTTGCCTCGGGGAGAATGTCCCTGCATTTACTGTAAGTCGCTCTGGATAAGAGCGTCTGCTAAATGACTACATGTATGTAACATGGCTAACTAAAATGTAAGAGGGTGACAGGAGACAGACAAGCACAGAGACTGATGAACTTCACAGTCTCTCGGGGAAATGCAAGAATGCACACATAAGATAAGTACATAACTTGCAGGTGTCGCAGACTTCAGTTCCTCGGTAATTCTATAGCCTCAGCAGTCTCACACAAACACAGTTTGTTCGGGGTGGAGAAAATCAGCCCCCAGCGACAGAAAAAACATACTAAGAATGAGACTGTTTCTTTGAGGGAAATCCAGTTCATATGCCTTTAAAAGAGACCATTGACACAAAAAAAGGAAAGGGAGAAATGTTGCTTTTTTGCTTTAAGAACACAAATAATTGAATCTCCCACATGCAGGTTTTAAGGTTTTTTTGTGAAGCACAAACATACGAGGAGTAAACAAAGATATCGCTTCAAGGCAGGAGAGGAGAGGAAAAGAGGAGAGGGTAGTGAAATTTAAAGTAATCTAGACCTTCACCATCAAATTCAAACCGTCTGTTATACTTTTTAGTTTAAACAAACGGTTAAAAAATAAACGCTGGTGCAAATGGTCGGGTAAACATAGCTAATTAGTATCGAACCGAAATGCGAAAATTCTGGCAAAAAACGATGAGAAGTCTAAATACAACCTTTCATGAGTCCTGCGCACTATTTACATATAATGAAACAAATTACTTGTTGGTGATAAAAAAAAGCATTCTTGCCAACAAAGTTTACAAAACTAAACTGCCATACATTCCAAAGCACATTCCAGTTTCAGCCCTACTCTTCACGCCGATCTTCACCTCACAGTAATCGCATTTGTCAAACGTGGTTTGTTTTTTTCTGTGGGCTGCTTGTTATGTGGTCTGTGTGCATTTGTACTGGTGCCCCACAAGTTTCCCCTAATCTCCACAGAGTAAAGATCATCATCCTTACGCCTCCCCCCCACATCTCCCCCTCATCTCCACAGAGTAAAGATCATCATCGGTTCCTGGTAGCGGGCTCCTTGTGTGACCTGCGATTTAACGTAAATTTCCCTTTTTTACATTCCCAAACACCAGTCAAATAGTTAGTCGTAAGGGTTGAATCGACCGCATTTCAGAAAAAAGGGATAATCCACGTTTTACATTTGGGCATGGCTAACTGTTATAAATGCAAGGACTACAACACACCTTGAAGGCCAGAGACTTAACAACACCCTCACCCTCCCCCTCCCTTTTTCCTTCTCCTCAGAGTCAGATGGCTGAGTGGTTAGGGAGTCGGGCTATTAATCAGAAGGTTGTTAGTTCGATTACCGGCCGTGCAAAAATGACATTGTGTCCTTGAGCAAGGCACTTCACCCTACTTGCCTCGGGGGGAATGTCCCTGTACTTACTGTAAGTCGCTCTGGAAAAGAGCGTCTGCTAAATGACCAAATGTCTCCAGGTGTTCAAATGTTTTACCGTGTTCACACTGACCCGCCAGGAACAGCACAACAGTTTAGCGTCTAACAAGCCAGGACGCACCTTAACCGGCTCCCGTTCTATGCCCCCTCCTCCCAGTGCAAGTGGTAATGTGATATCCCTCCTCGCTAACCTCCGAGGAAAGGCCCTGGCATGGCCGGTGTTCAACTCAGCAAGTCTCCACCTCTCCCCCACAACCTGTCCATAAATTACTGTCAGGTTTTTGGATAATCAGGGAAGTTTCAAACGTCTCATTTTACAGTTGGCCGGTGTCCCTTTGCCCGCTAACACCTACAGCCTGTCAGAGTCTCACAGGGAAGATGGAGGAAATTCTCTCTTTCCCCCTCCTGCCTTGCCCCCCTTCTGCTTTCCTCTCCTACTCTCTCCCCCTCCTCTCTTCTGCTCCTCCTGCCTCGCCCCCCTTCTGCCTTCCTCACCTCCTCCTCTTTCCCCTCCTTGTGAGTGAAATTCTTGAACAGCTTTCAAAGTGAACCTGTCCACTGGCACAGACAGTGTCGGCACAGACAAAGAAACTTTGAGTTTGACGCTGAAACAGGGTGTAAAGGGAGTGGGGCGCGAGGCGAGAAGCCCCATGGAGAAACATTTAATAAACGATAAAATGAGAAACAGCTTGCGTTGATTTGCACCATCGGACTTGGGAGGGAGGGCACCGAGGGGGATTGCAGGCAATTAGGCCACGCATCTATATTCCTCTTAGCGTTTGGTAGAGCCTGACCAGCCTGAGAGAGAGAGAGAAAGAGAGAGAGAAAGAGAGAGAGAGAGAGAGAAAGAGAGAGCGAGAGAGGAGCAGGCCAAGAGCAGACGGAATGCCATAAATATCCAAAGGCGCCAACGGAGGCCTTTGATATTCCGATTTTGAGTTACCCTCCACTCACCCTCTCCATACTACCCTCCACTCACCCTCTCACCCTCTCCCTACTACCCTCCACTCACCCTCTCTCTACTGCCCTCCACTCACCCTCTCACCCTCTCCCTACTACCGTCCACTCACCCTCTCCCTACTACCCTCCACTCACCCTCTCCCTACTACCCTCCACTCACCCTCTCCCTACTACCCTCCACTCACCCTCTCACCCTCTCCCTACTACCCTCCACTCACCCTCTCCCTACTACCCTCCACTCACCCTCTCCCTACTACCCTCTACTCACCCTCTCCCTACTACCCTCCACTCACCCTCTCCCTACTACCCTCTACTCACCCTCTCCCTACTACCCTCTACTCACCCTCTCCCTACGGCCAAGCACAAGGTTGACACCATTTGTCACAAAAATAATTTTTTGTGTCTGAGACTATTTCTGTCCTTAGCTGGTTGTAAATCGAAAGATAAATATGTACAGCCTTGTTGTTAGTACAGTCTAGTCGGCACGCTAAATCTACCTTTAACCCCTTGCTATTAATCTGGAAAGGATGCAACTTCTTGCCTAATTTCCTAATTAGCATGGCTAGGTGAAACTAAATTACGTGTGTAAATTATTTCCACACAGATCTATTTTCCCAAAGTCTTCCTTGCATCTGTATTATGAGAATGTCCCCGATACACAAACAGCATTCCACTCAACATCAAAAACAAGCGTCATGGAAAAACCTAAAAACAAAAAACTACTTTGGTCAATCTTTTTCACGAGTCTGCCTGTAGTCATTTTTTGTCATTATATTCAAAGCCAAACATGGTTGATATGACTGGGGGAAGGCAGGATTGAATGCGAAGACTTGGAGTTAGAATGCATGATTTCAGTTAGTCATCATCTCCAGGCCTTGTACACAGAACTTAATTAATGGCAGTTCCCTGTGATTTCCAAAAGACATCAAAGCTTCGAGAAAGCCGCAAAACTTTGTAAGGGCATACGAAAGCAAAAACAGTTCCTGTTATTCTTGGCCGGGAATCTTCCCTGTAGATAAGAATAAAGGGAAAGAAAAGCACATATGGAGGTTTTGCCGGAAAAGTTGAATGAATGATCGTTGTTGGGTTTGGTTGTCTTGCAGGCGGCACACTGCTGTTTAGAGGATCCTGACGTTCCTGAAGCTGCCTCTGTCCTTGGTCTGATAACTAGTGTAGATTAAAGGCCAGTTCACACTGGCCCACACAAACACCAACAAACACCAGCATCCCACAGCGGAGGGGTTGTGTTGGTGTGATATGCCTGTTGGCGTTCTTTGGGGCAGTGTGAAAATGCCAGTGATCTTTCCAAACACTTTAAACCCTCTACAATTGTAGAAAGCTCTCGAATGTTTGGAGTTTGTTGGACATTGTTGGGGCAGTGTGAACTAGCCTTAAGACGTGCAGTGGTCTGCCTGCATGGTCACAGTCGCAACAGATGTTTGGCTAGAATCAGTTATCTATTCCCATTCTTACGGCGTTGTTGGCAATCAAAAGGGTTGCTAGAGTTTGAATATTTAGACAGAACATTGGCCTCAATATTTGAGAACTCCGCCAATACCCTGTGTGCCTCATCATTAAGTCACAGACCAGAAAACATAGATTTTTCCGACAAAAACAGAGAAAGAACTGGAAAAACACAGACCACAGTGATGTAGCAGTGTTTCTCAAATGCGGGGTACATGAAAGTACTACAGGCGGTACGTTAGAGACAATGACAAATGGAAACATTTGTAAATCGTGAATATATGGGTATAAACAGGTACTCGTGCAATATAAATACGGGTACAGGGAGGTTCTTGAGATTCAGAAATCAGAAAAAGGGGGTTACTGAAGTTAGAGAACAGCAGAAAAAGGGGGTTACTGAAGTTAGAGAACAGCTGACGAAGCCCTTACTTCTTGGGGTCATAGAAGTCCATGGCTTTCTTCTCCTTGTTGTAGGCCGCCACCTTGAAGGGGACGATCTCCAAGGAGATGAGTCCAGGTGCCATGGTGAGCACCTTGGCCCCGTGGGTGGGCTCGTACAGGTCCTTGCCCGTCTCCGGGTGCGGCATCCCGGCGGGGTCGCGACCCACAATGTAGAAGTTGGCCCCGGCAACCATGCGGGCACGGCAGTGCCATTGCACCTGGGGGGAGGGGGCGGGGTAGATAGAGAGACCATATGATGTTATGATGTTGACTTTGGAAGGGAATGGAAACTGTTAAAAAGTTTGGTTGAGGCGAGCAGAAGGAAAGATATGTTGTGACTTTGGGAAGAAATGGAAACAAGGTTTGGTTCGGGTCTCTTCAAGTTAATGAAGAGTGGCGGTGTGTGAGAGGGGGGGTCAAACCTGAGGAGTCAAACAGGGAGCCTGAAAGGTTACTGCACTCTTGCTCAATTCTTCATCTTAAATCTGCCATTTTTAAACTGACACTAGTGATGACAGCTGGGAACCTGATTTTAGACATCCTGCAAGATTGAGTTTGTTCTTTAGCTTCACACTTCGAAATGCCACGCACATTTTGAAACCAATCTGAATTTTATCATCTTCAGTCAGGTCTCTGCACCTGTAGATCATGGCAGACAATGCCCTCATGGGTCAATCAAACTAAAATGTATAATCTAGATGGTTGTGGAGCTGTGGAGGGGAGTAAGGCCAGACCAGAAGACTGGGCTGGAGGCATGGAGAGCCGGAGAAGCAAGGATATGGCACGAGACAAGCTGTGGTGAGAGACACGAGAACCAACGTCTGATTACCGCCACTGATTGGCAATCCCGTGCGTGAGCCAGTTTGAGCTAAATAACGCAGTGCACCAGTTTTAACTGCTGACGACTGATATACAAGCCCTGAAATTACATTAAAAAAGCGCTTTCCCAACAATAAACATAACATTACGATAACAGCCTACACAGACAACCACAGAAACGTCCAAAAACACAACATGTATAAAGGGAACACAACAGCCCCCAATTTCTTGTCCTTCACATCACTAAAACAACAATAAACCTCTGCTTCAAATGACCAAAGAAAACCACGCCAGACGGGACTTAATTTCCTTGCCTATCACAACTGGTTTTATGTCCATAAGCTATTTTCCTTCCAAGTCTTAAAACTCTAAAGTCCTTAAATAGGAAAAGCCTTCCCTAAAAGCCCTTGAAATTACCTTTAAAGAACAAAGAGACTGAAAGTACAGTTCAGCTCTGTAGGTAGTCTGGCTTTGGGGGAAGTATTGTTGTCTTAGCTGGTTGCCAGGTTTGAAAAGGGGGAAGGGGGTTCTGAGATGGACACCCAGAGTCGGGATGTGAGCACCTAACTTCCTGTTTATAATCCCAGACTGACAGGAGTGCATGTGAGCACCTCACTTCCTGTTTATAATCCCAGACTGATAGGAGTGGATGGTTTATCATCTTTGTTTTAGTGTTACGTCTCCCTGATTCTCCAGATAAACCTAAACTGGATGGTGATTCGAAGACACATTTCAAAACAATCGTCAGCCTGAGGTACTAGCTGGCAGGTGAGACGGAGAACTGGGATTGAGGAAAGTGTGCTTGTTTATGTGCTTGGATTTATTTAACTAAATCGTTTTTTGTGAACGAACATACGTAAATGAACCGTTAAAATAATAGATTCAAGTCATCAGCACACTGTACCAAAGTAACGAGATCGTCCTCTCCAACTAGCCCTGTTAATTAGTTAATCAGTGTTATCGTATTACATAAGATGCATTCTAACATTCTGTCCAGAGTTTACAGATGAAAAACAGACATTTTGGCTCGATTCTGGCACATTTTCAATCACCTTCATTAACGTGCACTGCCCTTGTAAATAAATAAAGTGAAGTGAAACTTCAGTTACCTCTGTGGGCCCGGCGTACATCATGGGCGAGGGGAAGATGGCGACGATGGTGTTGTCCGGTTTCAGCACGCCCTCCTCCAGCACGGCGGCATGCTGCTTCATCCTCCAGTCCAGCGGGACGTCGTCATCCTTGGTCCAGCCGCCCAGCGGGTGCAGCAGCAGGACGGGTCGACGGTATCCCCGCTCCAGCAGCCGCTTGTGGGTGTCCTGCATCAGGAGGGCGTGGCCGTTGTGGACCGGGTTACGCAGCTGGAAGGCGAAGACGGCGTCTGGAGGGGGGCGGGGGAGGGAATCAGGTTTGATGTGTCTTTTTATTTTTTTTTACAAGCAGTGTCACTGAGGGCTTCATGTACACTCAGAGAACTGGACCTCAACCAACCTCAACCCTCCAGGAAGACGAGGAGAAACCAATCAAGAGCGTGTACTTGTCTGCGTTCAACTGGATCTCTGGGAAATGCACCCCTCACCTGCGTTCATCTCCTTAAACTTCTGTTTGAGCTCGGTGGGGGTCAGTCGGTACTGGTCCAGTCCGTCTTTCCAGTAGATCCGGTCTAGAACCTGCAGGTCTCCACCCACCAGCCAGTCCCCGCTCTCCATCACCATCTGAGGGCGGGGAAAAGCAAACTGGACCATCAGAACCAAAAACACACAGAGTTTGAAACAGTGTTTCAAATTTCCCCAGACACAACTTCTTGAGGGTTTAGGTTGGTTTAGGTGCAGTTCAATGGGAGCATGTGAACCCGTCTGTGACAGTGATTGTAAAAAGGGCTATACAAATCAAATCTGATTTGCAGTTTGCACACCCAAGACCCAATGAGATCCACCCCAAACCACCAGAGAATCTACGCCAGACACGACAAAAAGAAAATCGACCAGAAGGATACAAACAATAAACTGAACAATAAACCCACTTCTGTTGGGTTTCAAGCATCGGAGCGGGCAGAAATCATGAGAAATCATCAACAGTTGACGGTCAAAACAAACAGAAGAAGCAAAGAACCAATCAGGACTCAGAAACTCTTCTGATTCTGCATCCGAACCCTTTGGAGAGCAAACAGGCAGGAGAGAGGTACTGACTGATCCGCAGGCTGCTAGAGGACACTTAAAGGATCACATGACTGCGCTGGGGTGAAGTTCCACTTTACAAGCTGATCCCAGAATCCCTCAAGTGCCCTTAACCCAGAATGCTGCATCTTGTTTCAGTCTGTAACTTTGGCCTGCTCCAGTCTGTGTTTACAGCACCCTTGTCGAAAGGGCTTAGCCTGAAGCGACTGGGCTTGTGTTAGCACTCTACAGAGAGCAGGGGAAGAGTCTCAACTGGGCACTAAAACACAGCACAAGGTCTATTGATGTGTGTGTCCTCTGGCCTCTCTCTCTATGTGTGTGTGTGTGTGTGTGTGACTGAGTCTTTGCATGTGCGGGGAGGGAGGGAGAATCGGGCATGGCTTGTGTAATCAATAAAAATGGAGGCTGTCCTAAAAATAAAGAAGGACTTTCATGGTTTTCAAGGTGTGAATTGTGTTTCACACTCTATTTAAACACCAGACCCCTGCATGATCAACAGCTCAGTTCAGACCCATCGACAGAAAATACTTCAGGATACATTTTCATCTTCAGAATAACCGAATGGAAAACGGCAGTATCTCTGCACACACACTTTGGTTTAGTATTCATCTAGCAGTCACATGTGGCGCTTTCTGTTACATATGAGGGGTACCTGGCTAAATACACAAGTCGCCACACCGCTGTTTCAAACATGGAGACCCTCTCCATCCTGATGAAGGGCTAAACAGGAAAGGTGGATTTACCGCACAGGATTCAGAGCAGGTTAGTCTAGGAAACACTAACACACACACACTCCCTCTCACACACACACTCCCTTCTCTTAAACACAGACACACACTCTCCCACCCCACCCATGTAATAAGGAGCAGGTAGGCCTAAATGACACACTCAAACTCGCTACCTCACACACACACACACACACACAAGGGAGCAGGTCATTGAAGAGTGGCAGGACTAGAGGGCCATAACCAAAAAGTTCTTTTGAAGACAGGACTCCTCTAAACCAGGCGATTTCTTAAAGGGGCAGGGGCACACCGGGCCCCCCTGGGGCACACCGGGCCCCCCCCCTGGGGCACACCGGGCCTCCCTGGGGCACACCGGGCCTCCCTGGGGCACACCGGGCCCCCCTGGGGCACACCGGGCCCCCCTGGGGCACACCGGGCCTCCCTGGGGCACACCGGGCCCCCCTGGGGCACACCGGGCCTCCCTGGGGCACACCGGGCCCCCCTGGGGCACACCGGGCCCCCCTGGGGAACACCGGGCCCCCCTGGGGCACACCGGGCCCCCCTGGGGCACACCGGGCCTCCCTGGGGCACACCGGGCCTCCCTGGGGCACACCGGGCCTCCCTGGGGCACACCGGGCCCCCCTGGGGCACACCGGGCCTCCCTGGGGCACACCGGGCCCCCCTGGGGCACACCGGGCCTCCCTGGGGCACACCGGGCCCCCCTGGGGCACACCGGGCCCCCCTGGGGCACACCGGGCCTCCCTGGGGCACACCGGGCCCCCCTGGGGCACACCGGGCCTCCCTGGGGCACACCGGGCCTCCCTGGGGCACACCGGGCCCCCCTGGGGCACACCGGGCCTCCCTGGGGCACACCGGGCCCCCCTGGGGCACACCGGGCCCCCCTGGGGAACACCGGGCCCCCCTGGGGCACACCGGGCCTCACCGGGCCCCCCTGGGGAACACCGGGCCCCCCTGGGGCACACCGGGCCTCCCTGGGGAACACCGGGCCCCCCTGGGGCACACCGGGCCTCCCTGGGGCACACCGGGCCCCCCTGGGGAACACCGGGCCCCCCTGGGGCACACCGGGCCTCCCTGGGGCACACCGGGCACAGGTGCGTCTGATCACAGTAACCACCTCCTCACCTCTGCCCCTTCATCCTGCGACAAAAGGAAACACGGCAGAACAGAGGGAGACGCTCCTGATTGGACGCTTTCAGACGCAGCCTGATGCCAGAAACGCACCCCGGCAGACGCCCAGGATCCCCCAAGGGATCCGGAACGGGTGAGGCTCAAATTCATCTCTGTCCCTCCCAAACCGGGCCTCTTTCAGCATCTCTGTCCCTCCCAAACCGGGCCTCTTTCAGCATCAGGAGGCTTTATGATAAGCCAACGAGGATCGAAGACTGAGCCGATGCCCAGAATTACTGGAGACAGGAGGGTTGGTATCGCAAAAGTGAAAGCCCTGATCCCTAAAAACAATAGGGATGTGAGAGTTGGCCAGACAGACAAATCAAAAATAACCTACTGCCATCCTATCAAGCCTAGAGGGAAATATAGAATTTCAAAACGATCTAACAACCGTTCTGTCCGGTTATATTTGACGCTAGTTATTTATGGCACAAGGGAAATTATGCTGCTTTTCCAGTGCCGCTTTTCTCCATCTCTCTACATCTTACACACACACACACACACACACACACACACACACACACACACACACACACACACACACACACACACACACACACACACACACACACACACACACACACACACACACACACACACACACACACACACACACACACACGACCGGGGCCTATGTAGTCTGTGTGTGTATTAGTGTGTGCAATTTGTGTGTCTGACAGAAAGATGGAGCAGGCAGCTCCCCACACCTTTCCTCCACCCTGACTCTCACACGACACCCCCCCTCTCGGCCCAGTGGCACAGCCCACATCAGACCTGTTCTCTCTGACGGACCGCAGCAACCAACCTTGATGTAGGGGTGGTCCTTGCAGGTGGTTCCCCACTGCCGGGCACAGCGTTCCTCCTTGCGGTGAGCATAGAACTCGGGGTTGCGGAGGATGGCTACGCGGCGACCCTCGTACACCAGGGCCATGGCCGTAACGCCATCCAGACGCTCTTTATCCGCCCCGGACACCGGCAGGACCACCGGCACCGACAGGTTGATGACGCCCCCTGATGGACAGGAGGGGGAGAAGGTGAGACAACGTTACGTTTTAATCATTCAGTAGACGCTTGTAACCAGAGCGACGAGGGGGGGGGGGGGGGAATAGATTCACATTCGGGGCACGATTCAGTCTTCTACCGATTCACAAATTTCAAAAATCGATTTGATTTTTTTTTTTTTATGGTAAAATCGTGAATCTATTTTTTATCCAATCGTGACCCCGAGAATCGATTTGAATCGAAAGTTACCAAAAGATTCCAACCCCTAAAAGTGACGTAGAAACAGTGCATGTGGAAGGCATGGCAGGAGATCAAGGATCAGAAGTGCGTAGTTATAACAGTATGTCGGTGGTCAGAGTTGAGGAAGAGTATGCGTTTACTCTTTACTCTGGACGCTCTGGATAAGAGCGTCTGCTAAATGACTAAATGTTTACGAGCCCCAGGATTGAACCAAGAGGTAGAAAATCAAGGTGATTACAGGTAGAAAGTTCACAAATCACCTTAAGAACAAGCAAACACTGCTCACCCAATACACACACACATCCAAAACCCAAAGAGTCAGGGATAATGCTTCTAAAAGGGGAGCTGATGAACCGGAATGAAGCTAAATGAGATCGCTGAATGGAACTCAGAACGGGCAGAGACTGAGGTTTTGTAGCGGCGATCGATATAAAGACCACTTCCTCCTCCTGCACTCCCGTTTCCCCTGCCAGGACCAACACAGCGTAACACAATCTGAGGGCTGCTAGCTCGCACGTGTCTGTCTCTCTCCTGTTCTCCATCTCCTCCCCTCTTTCCTTCTCTCTTGTCCCATTTCTACCCCTCTCTCTTGCTCTGTTCATCACTGAACCTTGTTCCACAACAAAGGCATCAGGCCAAAGCCAAACCTGGGTCTTATACGCTGGCTAAAATATTTAACGTGCGCTTGATAAAAAATACAATACAAAATCCATGTCTGATCTAAAATAAACCGACTTCTTCCAGCATCTTCCAGCGTGCCTGTGCTGGCCGCGTTGTGCAGTCCTTCGTTCCAGTGGAGTGATTTTGTAAGGTAAGCCCTGCCTATTAGACGGTTAACAGGGAACAGGCCCTGTTGTGAATCCTCTTGTCTAACGCCTCTTAGACTCTTGAGTGTGCGTGAGTGTGTCTGCACGCCCGTTGTGTTGGAGCGTGTGTGTTAAGATGCTGGCACCACAGCACACACCAGGAGGGTCGATGTAACGCGGGCAATAAAAGTAAATTGACTCTTTTCTGGAAATTCAAAGGCTACATAGGAAATTGCTGTAATCATACAGTTAAATCAATCCAAAAAACTGGAAACAACATAACAGAAAAGCTGCCCTTCCCCCCTCCCCCTTCTCCTCCCTGCCCCCCCCCCTTCTCCTCCACCCCCTCCCCCTTCTCCCTGCCCCTTCCATCCCCAAATCAAAAAAAGGTAATGGTTTGATTTGTTTGTAGAGAATGAATTTACCCTGGCGTTCCATACCCTGAAGTGTAAAGTACAGCCATGACTGGACACGAGACATATGTAACAGTATCCCTCTGTTTCTGAATCCAAATCAGATAAGGCTTTAGTGTACTGTACTATTTTGGCATGGCTAGTTAATGGGAAGATGAAGACCACTTGTACACTGGTGCTTTGTAGGCGCCGTCTTGGTGTTCGTGAGAGCTCATCTCCCTCTAGTGGCCAGTTCCAGTACAACCCTCAACCCCTCCATCAGCATGGTCTAGATGTTTCCTACCGCCACTCCTGGTTTAAATGACTGGGCTGTTACCATGCTTCTGCTGGGCTTGATAACGACCCATTCATTAGAATCAGGTGTGTTGGAGCAGGGAAACATTCTAGAACACGCAGGACAAGGACCAGGATTCTAAATCGATCTCACCATCTCAGTAAAGGAGCAACCTGTTGTTGACAGAGACTTTAACGTCCGCTTCACACCGTAGCATATTTTCAGGGACTCTCCGTAGCGTTTCGATGCCGTGGTGCTGAGGCGCGTCTGAGGTGGGTTCTTACCGTCCAGCAGGCAGTCGAAGTGCAGACACTGCAGGAACTCTCTCTCTCTCATGAAGCCGTTCAGGGGCGTGGCCCAGCCCTCCGCCAGCACCTGCACCCACTGCATGTCCACCTGCAGGGGTCAAAGGTCAAACGAAAGTCGAAATTAAAGTCACACAACAGATAAACCATGGTTTGTCTTTAATGTCATCAATACCAAAACAACGGTTCAACAATTGGTTAACGAACACAAACACAACTTCAGCGGTCAGCCGTTCTACCGTCAGATGCCGGTTCCTCGGCCTGCTCTTTCTGGTCTGTCTAGGGAGCAGAGCGGGGGGTTAAGGTCGCCACGGTTACCTTCCCGATCTGGACAGCGGGGAGCGTCTGTGCGTCTGCCTTGGCCAGGTCCAGCTTGTTCTCCTGCACGTACAGCTCCTTAACCTCGTACGACGCATCCACCGGGACTATGTCCTGCACACACACACACAAACTGTCAGGACCGTAAAGGACGTTTGCAGACTCTAGTGACTATATACTATATATATATACTATAACACAAAGAGATAAAAGGGTGACAACGATTTCAGGGGATTGAAGTGGAAGCCAGGTCTCTAATTATTAACAGCTTTCAGACGAAACAAAGAATTTAATGTATTAAAGCGAAATGAGTGCGGTTGTGCCTCCCTCTAGTGGTGAACAGAGACAACGACAAGGAACGGCAAGTCTCTTTCACGGGATCCGCCCGTGACGTCGCCCTCCCTCACGCTCCCCCCTCACGCTTTATAAACGTCACTTTCACCAGACACGGCACCGAAGAGCTCTTTAGCAGTTCAAATGGGTTCATCTGGCATCCTCACCCTCTCCTGCAGCAGGTCGATAACCTGCTGGATGCACTCGTTCACGCTGCAGCAGTCGGTCTTCAGGACCAGCTCTGGGCTCTCAGGCTTCTCGTACTCAGAGTCGATCCCTGTGAAGCCTGCGGGCGGAGACATTAAACAGCAATGCTAAGAATAGATAGGCATTCACCGATAGATCACGGATGTGTCTATGTGTATTAAATCAATATCTGGCTGGCTGGACGGCTGGCTGGCTGGCTAATGAAGGCTAATTTTGCTCTGTTAAATTGCTGCACCAGTCCACACTTGACCGGACACAAACACAATTCTATTATGACTGTAACTGTTAGCTGCTCCTGGCATTCTCTAATCCCTGCTCTCCTCTCTCTGTCCCCCCCCACACACATCCCTTGTGGTGTGGGGGGTTTGAGTTGTCAGCACCTGCCTGGTCGTCGGTCAGCCAACGCTGGACCTGGTCGCGAGTCTCCCGGTCCTGTCCTACATCTATAAAGTTGAATAATGGGTTTTGGTGTTTTAAAAACCCATCGACACTGTATGACTATGTTTAGCCTGTGTTCTGCTCCTCTCTCCCACCAACCGTCTCTGGAGGAGGGGATCCCTCTCTGAATTGCTCCTCCCAAGGTTTCTTCCATTTTTTTTTCTCCTGTTGAGAGTTTTTTTGGGAGTTTTTCCTTGTCTTCCTTGAGGGTTTAGGTTGGTTGAGGGGCAGTTCTATGGGCGTATGTGAAGCCCTCTGTGACATGCTTGCGTGTAAAAAGGGCTATACAAATACATTTGATTTGAAAATTTGATTTGATTTGAAGGAAAGTTCCATAAAGTAATTTCAGTGGTTTGTAAAGACAGAGGAAAATAAAAATGATTCTGTATTTGTTTAGCAGACATTTTCAACCAAAGTGACACACTTGTGGAAGGAGGGAGGGCGGATTTGAACCCTGTGAACTCTTACTCTGCAGTCCACTGCCCTAACACTGAGCTACAACAGTTCAACAGATTTAGGCCACACCAAGGTGGTGTGTGTAGACAGGATTAGGTGTGTGTTCTGGGGACAGCAGTAGGGCTCTCACCAGAACAAGCTTGTGACATATGGTGGCTAACAGATAAAGCAGGGGCCTGGACAAACAAGGACAAGCTCAAATATCCAGCGATGCGCTCTGAGCGACTCAGGAGAAATGTCACTATGATGTCTATGATGTGTGTGGTTCCTATAACTCGATAGGATTGTTTTCGTAACGACTCGACAGTTGTCATTTCAGAATCAGCATTTTGAATTTGATCAACGTTACATTAGAGATATTTTGTGACTGCTGCAGGCATGGCTGAGATCAAAGTCACATTGTGAAGCTGGTGGGTAACATTTGTAAAGCCAAATTGAATCAAATGTAGGATTTTCATTCACCAGATCCCTGTCCAAATCCACCATGTAACGAGGAGAAACGATAAAATGTGAAGAAAATAATCTAACTGACTGTTCCCTGAACTCTGCACTTCTGATCCATGACCTTCCGCTGAACTATCTACACTCACACCTTGTCTGTAGTTCTGGATAAAAAAGGTCTTCTGAATGAAGTGTTAACGTTTTCTGGTGCTGTACCTCTGATCTCTCCGGCCCGAGCTCTCTTGTACAGGCCCTTCACGTCTCTCTGCTCGCACACGTCCAGCGGAGCATCAACAAACACCTCGAAGAAGGGCAGGCCGGCCGCCTCGTGGATCCTCCTGGCGTTCACACGGTCCTGACAGAGAGAGAGAGGACCTTAGACCAGGGCTAGTGTCCAGACACACAGAGAGATGACCTTAGACCAGGGCTAGTGTCCAGACACACAGAGAGATGACCTTAGACCAGGGCTAGTGTCCAGACACACAGAGAGAGGACCTTAGACCAGGGCTAGTGTCCAGACACACAGAGAGAGGACCTTAGACGAGGGCTAGTGTCCAGACACACAGAGAGAGGACCTTAGACCAGGGCTAGTGTCCAGACACAGAGAGGACCTTAGACCAGGGCTAGTGTCCAGACACACAGAGAGAGGACCTTAGACCAGGGCTAGTGTCCAGACACACAGAGAGAGGACCTTAGACCAGGGCTAGTGTCCAGACACACAGAGAGAGGACCTTAGACCAGGGCTAGTGTCCAGACACACAGAGAGAGGACCTTAGACGAGGGCTAGTGTCCAGACACACAGAGAGAGGACCTTAGACCAGGGCTAGTGTCCAGACACACAGAGAGAGGACCTTAGACCAGGGCTAGTGTCCAGACACACAGAGAGAGGACCTTAGACCAGGGCTAGTGTCCAGACACACAGAGAGAGGAACTTAGACGAGGGCTAGTGTCCAGACACACAGAGAGAGGACCTTAGACCAGGGCTAGTGTCCAGACACACACAGAGAGGACCTTAGACCAGGGCTAGTGTCCAGACACACAGGGAGAGAGGACCTTAGACCAGGGCTAGTGTCCAGACACACAGAGAGAGGACCTTAGACGAGGGCTAGTGTCCAGACACACAGAGAGAGGACCTTAGACCAGGGCTAGTGTCCAGACACACACAGAGAGGACCTTAGACCAGGGCTAGTGTCCAGACACACAGGGAGAGAGGACCTTAGACCAGGGCTAGTGTCCAGACACACACAGAGAGGACCTTAGACCAGGGCTAGTGTCCAGACACAGAGAGAGGAACTTAGACCAGGGTTAGTGTCCAGACACACAGAGAGAGGACCTTAGACCAGGGCTAGTGTCCAGACACAGAGAGGACCTTAGACCAGGGCTAGTGTCCAGACACACAGAGAGGAGACAGGAAGACTGATAGCTAGATTAGGGGTTAGTCTAGACATCCACACTCAACACTCTGGGTACAAAACACACACACACTTACCCTGGCATACGGCGAGATGAAGCTAGCAATGCAGACGAGGCCCGCGTCGGCGAACAGCCTAGCCACCTCGGCGATGCGCCGGATGTTTTCCTCGCGGTCCTCTGGACTGAAACCTAAGTTTTTGTTGAGGCCCTGTCGGATGTTGTCTCCGTCCAGGCTGTAACAGGGCATACCGTGGCACACCAAGTATTCCTCCAGGGCCATGCTAACTGTGGTCTTACCCGCCCCCGACAGACCTGCGGGACAGTGGGTGCGTTAGCTTGTGGAGCTAGCCAGAAAAACACACGCTTGAGCTGTCCTTAAGTGCTGTGAGCAACTACCGGCGACTGGCTTACCGGTGAGCCACACGGTGCAGCCTCTAAAGCCGCCTCGTGTGCCCACGACCTGGCCGCGCTTGTTCCGGCTGACATGGTGCGCCTGGTAGGTGACGTTGGTCGCTCTCTGCATCCCCTGCGATGACACGAAGAAACGTCGTTTTCCCAAGTAGCAATGAAGAGGCCTGTGTTCAGTATGTTGACTAGACAAAGAAGCTAGACAGCTGACTAGACAGCTGGCCAGTGTTAGATCTAGCCAGCTAAGAAACTAGGTGAAACGTGGGCAAATCACTATGTTGTTTGCAGGCCTGATAGTCCGGTTTGCAGTAGCCTAAAACATTATGAAAATATGGGGATGGGCGCAGTCTAGTAGTTGTGAGTATTCGGTTTGTACAAATTTGTAGCGCGGCAGTTGTTGCGTAAAGCTAATTTCACATCGTGAACATGCAATCATCATCCATGAACGGATATGGTTTACAAGCCGGCTAGCCAACGCTAGCAAACTTTAAACACCTTGTTGCAACATTGTTAACCATAGCCAGTCAGCTAAGCTAAGTCTACACTGGCTGCAGAGGAATGCTACTAGTAGCCCGACCTGTAGATAGCTAGGCTAACTAGCCACAACAATCGGATGTTTTGGTGACAAGTGTGGCTCAGGTGTCGTATTTATAAAAAAAGTATTCCCCACAGTGGTATCTAGCTAGCCAAGTAAAAGTTAGCAAGCAAATGAAACTGGATGTGGGGGCTAAGGAATCACCCAGGAATACTCACCCAGTTTTCGGGCGCATTGGTGAGCTTTGGTTTCTTGTTCGAGTTGCCAGACGTCTCCATGGCCCTGATGTCGTAAAAGCTTCGCCCACTCTACAGTATACTGTTTGTACAAACTAGTAAACAAATAACGTAATCGTTACACCTATCTTTTCCAGACAGTTAAATGAATGGACGAAGCCGATAGCGGAACCGTGGAAGCTATGACGACCAGACCGGGGTCTCGAAATTAGTCGGAAGTGATGTGTACGTCTACCGGCGAATATCTGTTCTTGAGAACTGATTCGGGATCAGATATCCGCCTAATGTGAACGCACTCCAATGTATCGTTTGTCGATAAGATCACGAGTCTTATGACGTTATTGTATTGATTCATGCAACAAGATTAAATGAAGGTACATTTTCACCTCCAACCCAACCTCTGGTGACTGCAACATGAACACGACCATATGGGATTTGTGGTAGTTTGTAATCGTGTACTGCCAGCAGATGTATAACCACCCCACATCAAAGGTTCAGTACTTATTCATTGCCAAGACCAAAGGGGTAACATCAACCCTTCAGATTATAGTGTAGACCCTGTGTGTTTTGTGTAGTTAGTAGATAGCAAAAATATTTAATAAGGTTAATTTAGAATGATTTAAATGCTAACATTTAGCCTAGTAATGCGAAGGAATCTATCGGGAGGAATGACAGAGGTTGAATGGCTTCCTATATAGGCCATCATAAGGTAATGTACATTTTACACAAAGATTGATCCTTCTTCAAATCATTGCTGCGGTAACAAAGTGGCAGATATAATTGCACCGTTTCATAGCTTATGGGAGCTACATTTGTTCAAGCCTATCCAACCGGGCGAGACCTTGGAGGTGGAACGGGACCTGTGTGCGTGTCTACCAGGATGGGAGGAGCGGAGCGCACGCCAAGAGAGCGCGCTCGCTCCCTCCGATGTAAACATCAGTAGCAGGAGCGTCTGGGCTCGAGAGCGGAGAAGGAGGCTGCGGGGTGCAACTGGAGAAGGTCTCCTTGACGACAGGTACGTTCACCGTTCTGGCTACGTACAGAAATGTTGAGTATGGCCTCCCAAATAGTCGAGACGATGTTTTGAACGAGTAGCTATAGCCTGTCTGTCTGTTCAAAAGTGGTGAAAATGACAGCATAGAAATGAATTGACCCTGTATTTTAAATTATTTGTTCATTTATACGTTGATTTGTTTTTAAATGAGCTTAGCTACGGTGCCTATTCAGTAGGCTGTTATTCATAACCCAGCCATGCATGTAGAGCTATTCATATGTGAGGACAGTTTAAATAAACAAACCTTTGTATTTTTTCGTGGACAGTGGATGCTACTGCTGTCAACATACTCATGCAAAACAACTGTTTCAATAGCAAACCAATCCTTTTGATCAAACACTAGCCTACTGAATCATATGACTTACATTTTCCAAAAGAACAGGTTATTGCTTAGCCAACATCCGATGTGCGCTGTCTTAATAGGCTAAGAGAGTGCTCCGTAAACTTTTGAAACCATTAATGCGGCTTAAACATTTATGGACAAGTCAATAACGCAGATGGAGGGAACGTTGTTTTCTCCTAAAATTGCATTACATTAATCCGATTTCGCGCAGTAGTTTTACAATCACCGCAGCCCCAGTTCTGGAAATGGCTTCTTCTTGTTAATTAGAAGATGTTGAACTTAGGGAACTCTGTGCCTCACCGCTGCTGGTCATTATTCTGTTTGAGTGCTATGCCTGTGAAGAATAGTGGAAAAATACAATAGGATGGAGCCATTACATCACCAGTTGTTTAGTCCATAGGTTATGGTGACTCAATAGGTTGTGCAGGTTCAAATCCCCCCTATACTGTACTGTGTGTAGCTTTGGATAAAATAGTCTGCCAAATGCAGTGTATACATTGTTATTATTTAATGATCTTGTGTTTCTTCAAGTTTTAACAAAACATATATTCTACGTTGAGGAACCAGCTGAACACAAGCAGTGCTATGGGCGTGGTGAAGTCCAATTCTATTCCATCTTATATAAACTTTTGTGCTTTTGTTATGGAGTTTCTATTTTAATCTATAGTATTCATAGGTAGGTTAGTAGGTTAACCCTGAGAGTAAGAAGACAGTGTCCACCTGTATTCTGTTCCGTGTCATTATTTACATTTGATGATTCAGCGGATAATCAAATTCTAGCAGGTAATCGAGACAGAATCCGCTACAGTCTGTTGAAATGTGTCTTAGTGACGGTTCCTCATTACTCAAAGACTCTGGGTTGTTCATGTGGTTCTAGTCTATTCTGGAGCGTTGGTGGTTAGCTGTGTGGGGGGCCGTTAAATTTCTGTTCCTCAAGCGTAAACGTGGAAACCAGCCACGGTTTCTGACACACCCTAACCCTGCGGCCTGTTGTACTAGGGACAAGGATGAAAGATGGAGTTTCCCTCCCTCTCTGTCTCTCTCCCTCTCTCTTTCTGTCTCTCCCTCCCTCTTTCTCTGTCTGTATCTCTCCCCCCCTCTTTCTCTGTCTGTATCTCTCCCCCTCCCTCCCTCCCTCCCTCCCTCCCTCCCTCCCTCCCTCCCTCCCACCCTCCCTCCCTAGCCTGGTATTAGCAGGCAGCAGACTCCCCTGTGTGGTTAGGCTAGCAGGGCGTAGGACAGTGATTTCCCCAGGGTCTGACCACATTGGCACTCCATAGAGAACGGCCTACTGTCAGCCTACTATTTGGGCTATTTGTTTCTACAGAGAATCAGCCAATGTTGGTTTTTGTGGAAGAGTTTTGTTGGCCTAAGGCTTGTGTTATTTGTTCGTAAGTTCTGTCTAACATAGGAACTGCCAATATTGGTTCCTAGTTTGAGGAAGGGTTTTGCAGAAATAGCCGACTACACACAGCATTTGTTTCTGCTTTGCACATGCCAATATTGACTGTCAATGAGTTAACTGTGTGCAGAAGAAGACTTTAAATAGACACCACAACCACAGAGTGACAGTTGTCAGGGTTCCCCTTAGCCCTTCTCATCCTGAGAGCGAGAGGTGTCATGGTGTCAGTCAGGGTGCCAAACAATGGCATCCTTTGCTGTGTGAATGGTTTTCAACAAGCTCTATTTTAAATTTCGGTCTACTCTCTTAAGTGCAGTAGTTGGCTCACAAACTGCCATCGAAACATTCATCATTTATTAATGGCAAACCGAGGCTAAATCATGACTTGATCTCTTGTCTTCAGCTATTATCTCACCATTAAAAGGTATCCTGGAGTTGTGTCAGATACTAAGAGAGGTTCTGGTTTCTGTGGGAGACACTTTGTAAGAGTTATGTTTAAAGCCTTGCTGTGCAGTAGAAGCATGGTATGTGTGTGCCTGTGTTTGTGTGGCGTGTGTTTGGCTAGTCTGTAATGCGCGTATGTCTATTACTGTGTTCTGTGTTGTGTGTGCTATGTATGTGAAGTGTGTGTGTAGTGTGTGTGTGTGGTGTGTGTGTGTGCATGCTCACGGATTTGAACGAGTCGGCCCATGTGTTTCTGTGATCTCTACGTCCCCACAGGGCGTGGGTCACTTCTGGTATGACGATCTCTACGTCCCCACAGGGCGTGGGTCACTTCTGGTATGACGATCTCTACGTCCCCACAGGGCGTGGGTCACTTCTGGTATGACGATCTCTACGTCCCCACAGGGCGTGGGTCACTTCTGGTATGACGATCTCTACGTCCCCACAGGGCGTGGGTCACTTCTGGTATGACGATCTCTACGTCCCCACAGGGCGTGGGTCACTTCTGGTATGACGATCTCTACGTCCCCACAGGGCGTGGGTCACTTCTGGTATGACGATCTCTACGTCCCCACAGGGCGTGGGTCACTTCTGGTATGACGATCTCTACGTCCCCACAGGGCGTGGGTCACTTCTGGTATGACGATCTCTACGTCCCCACAGGGCGTGGGTCACTTCTGGTATGACGATCTCTACGTCCCCACAGGGCGTGGGTCACTTCTGGTATGACGATCTCTACGTCCCCACAGGGCGTGGGTCACTTCTGGTATGACGATATTTTTAACCCTGCCTTTGATGCCCAATCCAAACTCACCAAAATGACTGGACAGCCTTAGCGGCCGTGTCATTACTGCGGCCACGAAAAGAAAAACGTCGCCCTGCCCTGCTCCCCCACCGTAAAACACAGCCCTCACGACATCTGGGAAGCTGGGCTGGAAATAGCATGGGAGGCAAAGGAGCCGGCCCAAGCAACATCCATCAGTCCTTCATGTTCTTGAACGCATGTGGAAGAACCTTCCTCTGCCAGTTTTCCATTGCCTCTCGTCCCAGTGGAGGCCTTGGGGGGTAGGGGTGTGAGAGGGAGGGGTGGGGGGTAGGGGTGTGAGAGGGAGGGGTGGGGGGTAGGGGTGTGAGAGGGAGGGGTGGGGGGTAGGGGTGTGAGAGGGAGGGGTGGGGGGTAGGGGTGTGAGAGGGAGGGGTGGGGGGTAGGGGGTGAGAGGGAGGGGTGGGGGGTAGGGGGTGAGAGGGAGGGGTGGGAAAACAGGCTGTAGTAGGACGCCAAGGTAGAACAAGTGGAAAAAAGGAAGGGAGAAAGGGAGATAAAGATGGAGAGAGGGAGGAAGGCTGGAAGAGATGGTGGGAAAGAGCGAGTTATGGAGGCAAACATGGAGAAGAAGAGTTGAATCTTCATCCATGGAACAGTAGTTTAGTTTCCACACAGTCACACTGAGGGTATCACAGAAAACATGTCCTTAGGTTCCCCTGAAGACCATATTTAAAAAGAAAAAAAGAAAGTTAATACCATGTTATCACCAGACCTATATTCACTGATCAGGCATGTTTGATTAACTTCAAATCGCAAAAGGCTCCTTTGGACTTTAAAACATACCTTAAGTCAGGGCTCTCTTTCGTCATTTCTCACGCCCTCACGCAACACTTTGTGTTTCTCGCGAATTTCAACCATTTCTCACGCTGAGAAGTAAGGGATGCTATTGCATTGTTACATAAGAGCTTGTGTAACGAGTCTTAGTCGTGCTATTCGTCAGTCCTCCCGATCTTGCCCCTCACTGGTACTCGATCCCAGGACGTCTGATTCGGAACCGCGACCACTAGCCAGCTACGACAACGAAAAGCTAGCTAGCTTTGGCCTAGCTAGCTACGTAGCTAGCTATTTGCTGGCGCGTGTGGACTTCATGTATACCTGACTACTAGTGAGTTTAACCGATTCACATTGGTTACGCATGGAGAGCAAACTCTGTGGCACAAAAGTACTTTTCTTCATAGTCTTAACAGCAGCGGAAGCCCCGTTCTGGATAACCCCCCCTATGAGTGACTGCATGTCCTGTAATGCCATCATCTGTTCTGCCGTGATGTCATTAGTTTGTCGTGATTATCGACTGATAGAGGCTTTTAATAGAGGCGTGACCTGCGCGAGTCATACTGCAGGCTGGCTTTTGGTGGTTCCTCTCCTCACTGCCACTGTGACTAACCGCCTCTCTGGGTGAAGGAGACTGGATTCTGTCTGTGAGAGAGAGAGAGAGGGGGGGTCTCTCTCTCTCTCTCTCTCTCTCTCTCTCTCTCTCTCTCTCTCTCTCTCTCTCTCTCTCACAAACACTATAATGTTTCCTCCCTCGGAAATTGATTCGCAGGAAATTGGTGCTTTCAGGTTTCATCTGCCTGGCATCTACAGTAGGATATACCTTTCTCTATACCTGTCTCTCTCTCTGTCTGTCTTTATACCTGTCTCTATCTCCCCCCCTCTTTCTCTCTCTCTGTTTCTCTCTTTCTCTCGGTCTCCCTCCCCGTCCTCTCTCACTCTCTCACTCTCTCACTCTCCCTCCCAGCTCTTAGCAAGGTCTTCCTTTGTTTTTAGGTAAACATGACATTATGTATGCATCGCCAATAATAGTTATTGTGATGCATCTTGGGGGCTGGGAGAAGGGGGGCTGGGAGGAGGGGGGGCTGGGAGGAGGGGGGCTGGGAGGAGGGGGGCTCTGCGATCTGATAATGGATGTATTAAAGGATATAGAAGCTTTTTCTGAGCAAACACAAATGGATTCCGGCATGCCAAACACAGCCCCATCTTCAACGGGTCATTAGCTGGAAAACAACAATCTGGAAAGTAGATCTACATGCGAGTGTGTGCCGGGTCAGGTCGCCGGGGAAGAGTCAGAGGACGTGATGGATCCCTGTGTGGTGGTTCTGTCAAGGTAGGCAAGCGTGTGAGAATATACACATAACAGCAGGTTAGGTTAGCAGCCTGCACTCTGGTAATGGCCTAAATCTGTGTGTGTATGTGAAAAAAATGGTCATTTAGCAGACACTTTCATCCAAAGCAACATACAGCAGGGGATTTGAACCTATGACCTCATGACCTGCAGTCGAATGCTCCAACCGCTAAGCTATACCCATGTGTGTTTGTGCTCTCACACACACCCCACTATAAAACTACACCTAGGAGTCCCAGGGCACACTGCATGGAGGCTTGGGTGACTAGCAGCTGGGTAGCGGCAATAAGACTGTACTTTGAAAATGCCACAAATAAAATGGCGTTGGTTGTCCTCTGTGATTGAAGATGTAATTGGCGGTACGGTGTCTCTACGATCTGTATGCTGTGCTGCTTCTGAGGAACGCCTTGGTGTTGTAAGATGCCCCTGTGAACCGGATAAAGAGTTCTGGTAAAAGTCTCAACTAAATAAAGGTTCATATAAACGCACAGTAAACACACAAAGAGTATTTGGATTTAAAAAGGACGTTTGGGCTAACTCTGTCAGGAACGCAGGGACTGATCAAAAAGAAAACCCTGTCTGCAGTGTTCGCTAATCTCTGGAGTCCATGTTGAAGTAAACGCTCGCTCTTTCCATCTCCTCCCCCTCTCGGCTCCCAAGCATTGGCGCCGATTTATGTTTTCCTCCGTCTGTGCTCACGGGTGCACTCCCTTAAAAAAAAAAGTAGTCAAAAAATATTTGCATTTCAGAACTTTAGGAAATGGACAGCGGCCGACACGAACACACACGCCTATTAACTCGATAATAAAGCTGTAAAGTAGGCTATCTCTCAACCGTTTCTTCCCTTCCGCTGTTGGCCTCTTCAACAAGGCCAAGGGACCACACTGACTCTAATGACTTCCTGATTAAAACACACAGCTTTTTGCACTGCATTACAAAATTGTATCTTGTAAATTTGTATTTTTTGTAATATTTGTATTTTTATATTGTAATTTATGGCAACTTATATTTTATTGTATATTTAATTCTATTCTAATCCCACTTAGTACTGCTAGTTTATGTACCCTTAGTATAGATAGTCCACATATTTAAATTTTAGGTCCCTATATGTTTATTGTATGCACCTTCCTGCCAAAGCAAATTCCTTGTCTGTGCAAACTTTCATGGCGAATAAATCCCATTCTGATTCTGATTCTCAGGGATGTAGCCTACTGGCAGTCTGACACACGTGGGTGCTCAGTATTTTCCGTGGGTGCTCGAGCTCCGGAGCACCCACGGTATCGATGCCTGTGCTCCCAGGTCCTCTGTAGTCACCCTCGCCAGTGTAGAGTGGGGTCAAGGGTCAAGGTCTCGCTTACAGCTCCGGCAGGGGAGGTGCCCTACATCAAGAGTTGTTTTCACCCTGTATGTTGTCATTCAAACTTCTGCATTTTTAAAGAATGCTATTCTTGGATTTTCTTTATATAGGGACTGTTTGTGTCAGCAGTTGATGACTTTTCGAATTTAGAACAATCGCCTTTTGATGAAGTATCCCATTTCATAAACTGACATTTTCATTGACTCTGTCTCGGTTTACGGATCAACAAATGAGATATTCATGTTTAAGTCGATTGTCGTGTTCATCAGTTTTCTCACTAGGCTGGTTGTCCTTGAGATGCAGATTCCATCCCACATGTCTGGCTCCATCCAAACGGAACACTTAGAAAGCTAATACCCAGAGAAAGACCATTCATAAAAGCTCGGCTCTCCACTGACTGTTTTACTCCCGATCTCCTCTTGAGCCAAAATGGCCGCCCTCATTCATTGATTAGAAAAGCTACACTTTATCCTGACAGCAAGGGGTGCAGGCTTGGTTCAACAGATATCATTATCCAAGGCAGGATTCCATGATTCAAACACTGGTTGATACAAAAGCAGACAGGTGAATGAGGGTAGAAGAATAACAGTTTTTTTCAAATGAGCTGCGATCATGTCTTGTATTTATTTATAATTAATAAGTCAACTTTTATTTCCCTAAGGAGTACGACGACAACAACAACTTTGGTGCAATCTGGCCCAGAGGAGAAGCCAGTGAAGAAACGTCATCAAATCACTTCCTGCTTCTGGTGAACGAGAGAGCTCATTGGCTGGCACGGTGTGTGGGTGTGGACCGGACAGTCTGGGCTCGCATGGCATCCCCAGAGCTTCCAGGAGAGAGAGCCCCTGGCTCCGCCCAGCTGGACCAGGGCACCCCGGGCAGAGATGGCGTGGGCGTGGGTGGTGGTGGGTGTCGTGGCTGCGCAGCTAGCAGCGCCCAGCCCAACGGCGCCAAGCCGTGTCCCGCACACAAACCTGGCGGCGACGACAGCGGCCGGCCGGGCCGCCACGCGGCGAGTGGGCTCCGTAAGGCGCTGGGACGCCACCGGGACTACGTCAAGATCTCCGTACCGGACGCCAAGGCCGGCCGGCCGCCCCCCATGGAGTGGTGGAAGACCGGGTTGGCGTTCCTGTATGCCGTGTTCAACCTGGTGCTGACCACCGTGGTCATCACCGTGGTGCACGAGCGCGTGCCCGCCAAGGAGAGCAGCCCGCCGCTGCCAGATAAGTTCTTCGACTACGTGGACCGGGTGAAGTGGGCGTTCACGGTGACGGAGGTGAACGGGATGGTGCTGGTGGGCATCTGGGGGGTGCAGCTGCTTTTCCACAGATACAGGTGAGGGGGGGGGGGAGGAAGTGAGGGGGGGAGGAGGGGAGGAAGTGACGGAGAGGGAAGTAGAGGGAGGGGGAGGTGGAGGAGGAGAGGGGAGGAGGTGGGGGATGAGTTGGTAGTGGTGGTGGTTCTGGTGATGAGCTACTGACACCAAGCTGTTTGATATCAAGGGCTTAGCCCTGTGGAGGTAGAACAGGTTAATTTCAGCTTAATGGTTCCAACAGGTGAACGTGTTGAGAGGTCTAACAGGTTTATACAGTGAGATCCTTAGTCCAGCTGTTTACCGATTTTCCCAAACCGGAACTCTGCCTCTCTGTTGCCAGGGCGATCGCGGGCCGGCGTTTCCTGTTCCTGATCGGGACGTTGTACCTGTACCGCTGCGTGACCATGTACATCACCACGCTGCCGGTACCGGGCATGCACATGACCTGCGCTCCCAAGGTAAGGGGGGAGGGATTGGATGAATGAATAAATTAGTCAAAGAGTAAGTGGATGAACATACAAATAACCAATTCAACAATAAATTGACAAACAAACAAAGGTTTATTTGAGGTTAACTGGATTTCTCTCTAGACTAAAATTAGCGTGGGCCAGAATGAATACCAAAATCAAGTATCTAGCTAACATCTGACCAGTGTGTGTGTCATTGGGTTTGGACCTCAGGATGGTGTAGGGCGGGCAGCGGAGGCCACATCTGCAGTGGCATCCCATCCCTGTCCCCACCCCTCTATGCCGCCCCTCGAAACTCATCTAATGATATGCCATGCTTTGCAGCAGTCTCATGAAAAGCAGCCGTTCTGACTTCCCTCACACCCGGGGGCGCTGGGTTATTGCATCCTGTGGCAGCTTGATCCCAGGAATGCGCCCCTGGCAAGGGTTTATGGGTAATGTGGTTCTGTGCTCTGAGGAAAGAGAAGGGATGGGATGAGCGTGTAGGAGAATGAGAGGTGGGGTCAGGAAAGGATGAGAGCTTTCCCTCAAATGGAGTTGGTTAAAATGTGTATTTTGTTTTTGTTTATGTAAATATGTCAAACATGTATTTCATTTTTTACAAATATGTCTATACATAAAACAAACTTAGGAAAGTGTGAAAGTGTGAAATTTAAAGTGACGATATCTGTCCTTCTCTTGTTCTTCCCCTCCACTCACTTTCTTTCTTTGTCTTCTCTTCTCCCCCTCTATACCCCTTCTCTCTCTTTCTCTGTACCCCTTCTCTCTCTCTTTCTTTCCCTTCTCTCTCTCTCTCTCTTTCTATGTAACCCTTCTCTGTCTCTCTCTTTCTTTCCCTTCTCTCTGTCTCTCTCTTTCTTTCACTCTTAACTCCCTCCATCCCTCTCTCTCTCCTTCCATCCCTCTCTCCCTCTCTCCGGTCTCTCTCAGCTGCATGGAGACTCCCAGGCTAAGATGCAGCGAGTCCTGCAGCTGATCTCCGGAGGCGGTCTCTCCATCACAGGGTCTCACCTCATGTGTGGAGACTTCCTGTACAGTGGACACACCGTCATGCTCACACTCACCTACCTGTTCATTAAGGAGTGTGAGTGGACACACACACACACACAAGTGCATGCCACGGACACACACACACACACACACACACACACAAGTGCATGCCACGGACACACACACACACATGCCACGGACACACACACACACATGCCACGGACACACACACACATGTGCATGCCACAGACACACACATGTGCATGCCACAGACACACACACACACATGTGCATGCCACGGACACACACACACACACATGCCACGGACACACACACACACACATGCCACGGACA
>NC_085031.1:16912703-16941115 GCF_963692335.1 Osmerus eperlanus | reverse complement strand
ATACAGTGGTCTGAATTTACTGTCAGCAACAGCTGAGCCCCATGTTCCGAAAATGGCATTTTTAAATGTATTTATTTGTTTATTTGTCAAGGACAATGCAGCGCACATTATTACATACATAAATTACAATATGTTGTAGATGTGTTGCATAAAAGGTTTCTAGCCAATATGCTAATTTGCATCCCCAGTCCCTGGTCAGGCCTTTCAAAAACGTTAAGCGAAATAAAATGTACTGCATAGTGTGAGTTACACAATCGAGCAGCATGGTATGAAAAAAACTGTAAAGCATGTCTTATGTGTGTGAAGTGCGTTGTGAGCAAACTCTTATAAACCTCACTACCGAGTGTTTATACAGCATCCTCTCCCTGTTCATCTTTTTTCTTCCTGTTTAGTCCCTCGCTCTCTCGCTTCTCCCTCTCTCTTGCTCTCTCTCGCTTCTCCCTCTATCTCTCTCTGACTCCCTAGCTCTCCTCTCTCTCTCTCTGACTCTTGGTCTATGTCCCTCTCTCTCATCTATTAGCTTAGGTCTGGAATGGATGATAAATACCCCTGCAGAGCAGCTGACAGAACTCTTGCTGCGCTCTGTTCTGACCTGATCATCCACACACACACCCACACACATCACACTCACAGACAGAGAGAGACAGAGAGAGAGGGAGAGGGAGAGGGAAAGGGAGAGAGAGAGAGAGAGAGAGGGAGAGGGAGAGGAGAGAGAGCCTGGCTGATTGCGTCAGACTGAGAGCTAGAATATATGTGACCTTTATGTCAGAGTTGTTAAAACACCTCTAGGTGTAGTTTGTTCATGTTCGGTTGATAAAGAGAATGATTATTTGATACTGGTCTATTATTTGATAATGATTACATTGATGGTCTGTTTGATCTGGTTTGAAATAAGCTATAAAAGTTCTACCTCTCTGTCTGCTGGTTGAATGTGTAGTAGACACACAATCTAGCCCGTATATAGTTTTAGTCACTTAAAGACTGAAATGTACACAATTTCAACCACTCTCTCTTTGTCTTTTGGGGTTTATACGCCTTCAATTAAAGCTTTGGAACCAAACTTGAGCCAAGTGAAATTAATTTATGATCAACAATGTTATTTAATTATTTAAAATCACATGCAGGAGGCCCTTGATTCTGTGTAGTGTGTGTGTAAGTAACTTCACTAACTTTGACCTTTGACCCAGGCCCTCAGGTGCTCTCCCAACAACTACCTCACCCACACCTGGTGGAACCCCGTGTTCAACTTCTTTGAGCGTAACGTCCAGACGCAGGTTCCGTGTTCCTACAGCTGGCCCGTCTCCTGGCCGCCCGCCTGCCTCAAGAACCCCTGCAAGAAGTACTCCATGGTGCAGAGCACCCGGGAGGAGTGATGTGTCAAACCAAACACCCCCCCCTGTGGTCACGACACGTTGGCCTGTTCAGTCGGACGCGAGCCCTGTGAGATCGGCTGGTCTAAATACATCTTGTTGGGTATATAGTTTGTAAATGGTGTTTGGGTTTTTTTTTTCGGAAGGAAGAGTGAGTTTGTTTTGCTCCTGAGTTGATGCGTGTGGGGCTGCTGTTCCTTTGAAGTCATTGTACTGGGTAGACATAAATCAAGCGAGCCCTAAGTGTTTGACAGTGTTTTTGAGCCCCGTGATATCATCCTGGTAGGTTGACCACACAGATCTCTCCAGGTATTCACCGTCAGTGTTGCTTCAACCTACTACAACATATTATTTAGTCAGTGTTTTTTTACGGAGACCAAAAATGACGGTCGACCACGTTGAACAAGACACCATATCTGCCTCTGTTCATGATAGTGACTATGCGACAAAGAATATTATTCATTTGTATTACAAGTTTGTGAAGAAATTGTGGTATTGGAGAAGATAGGCTAGTATTTGATATTATTTTAAAAATTACTAAAATATTAGGTCCAAGTGACAATTATTTATCGAATACCATTCCTACATTAACATATGAAGAAAAGTTGGCCTTTTGTTGCTTCAATGTGTATTTTTATACTTGTGAAAAATGGTACTCTTACAAAATGTTTTGACTTTCAGACGTTATGCCAAGCGTTGGTACCGAGTTCCGTGTAGGCCTACATGCAAAACCTAAAGCAGCATCACCATTAAAAACGAGAATGTTGTGTACATCTTATGACCAAATACATCTCGGAGTCAAAGACGAAGCTGATATCCTAGTTGTTAGCGACTTCCTGACTATTTTGTAGTCATTGTTTTGATATTTTCAAACAGGTGCCTTAGAAATATAGTGTTACATGTTAACAAGTAAGTTAGTTGACAATGTTAGTTATCATAATTGTTTTTATATCATTTTTTATGTTAATGTTTTTCCTTTTTTTAAATATAGTTTAGGCTTTGTTCTTGGCATTTTTGTAATGTTTTTAACAACGTTTGGCTGTAATAAACCGTCCTACGTCAACCTTTTTCATCTCCATTACATTGCATTTTACAACATAGTAGTAAGTTACCTTTTATTATTATAATGAATTGTATAATCAAATTGTGTGAGATTTTATACTGTAGAGTGAAAAAAACCCTATATTTATCGATTCACCGTCCAAGCCCAGCCATTGCTCTTCGGGAGATTTGATTGGTGAATACACTGGAGGCTCACATTTGGGTCAAAGAGTATAAAAGCACAAGAGGCGACACTGATGCTTTTTTGGTAACAGACACTAGGGGACGCTTCGATAGCGAAGTCAATATAAGTTCCTTGTTTGGGTCAACCTTTTTTGTTCTCGTCATCAAGGCGGCACACCAATAAGAGAACGATTATTTGCACCGACCAATAGAGAGCTAGGTCTACTTACGCAGCGTCTGAAGTTTAACAACAAACAAGGAAGAACATGACTGCTGGGTATAACTTTATCTCTTGCAGTGAAAATGTGGATAATTTTATCGTGAATAAAATCAGACTTCTCTTCTAAAGCGACAGCAGGTTTAGCTGTCCTCACTGAAGCAGACAAACACCATGCTTGTGGAAGATCTACAGCGTACGTCGCTGTTATCGCACATCATTTTGGCCTTGACTGTCTTTGTTGCCGTGTACTGTGTCTACGCATTTCACAAACGCCAGGATTATTCAAATATCCCACCCGGTCCAAAACCATGGCCGATAGTGGGCAACCTTGGTGGCTTTCTGATACCTTCATTCGTGTCGAAGAGATTCGCAGGCAAACATGATGTAAACGTCCCCAAGAAAACAATAATGTCTCCGCAGGTTGGCTTCATGGAGCAAGCCAAAGTGTATGGGAACATGTACAGTATTTTTGTCGGTAGTCAGCTCGTGGTCGTGCTGAACGGTTATGATGTCGTCAGGGATGCTCTCTCCAACCATGCCGATGTGTTCTCCGACAGACCGGATATCCCCGCCATATCTATAATGACCAAGCGCAAAGGTAAGCTATATGACCTTTTCCACTCACCAGCCGTGCGCAGGAAAGCAGTCAACTTGAATATCCTGATATTTAGCTCCTTTTTGGAGAGGTGCGTTTGAGGCGTCAGCGTTTATAGACTAGGTAGTGGCTTGGAAAGGTAGCTAGCTAACTGTTTAGAAGTGTTACAGTGCGTGTGCAAAGGTATCATAACCAGGGGCGCCGTGTAGGGGGGAAAAGTTAGGACAATTCCAAGGTGCCCTGTCTGACAGGGGCCCCAAAAAATAGAAAAACTAATATAAATTATAAACTTATTTTTATTTTTTTCATGGGGCCCAAAATTCCTGCCGGCGCCCCTGATCATAACAGTGCAGTTGTAAACACCTACGAAAGAGACGTTCCTGTTTTTCTCCTCAGGGATAGTTTTCGCACCTTACGGGCCAGTGTGGCGACAACAGCGGAAGTTCTGCCACACCAAGCTCCGGAGCTTCGGCTTCGGCACGCTGAGTTTGGAGCCCAGCATCCTGCAAGGTCTCGCCATGGTCAAATCTGAACTTCTCCGCCTTAACGACGGATACGAGGGCGTGGACTTAACCCCGATGATCAGCAACGCCGTGTCGAACGTTATCTGTTCGGTTAGCCTCGGGCAGCGCTTTCACCACGAGGACCAGGAGTTCCGGATGCTTCTGGACCTGATGGCGCGAGGGCTCGAGATCAGCGTCAACAGTGCCGCCGTTCTCATCAACGTCTTCCCTTTTCTTTACCACTTCCCATTCGGCGTGTTCAGAGAACTACGGCGAGTGGAAAGCGACATAACCGCGTTTCTCAAGAACATCATCGTCAGGCACAAGGAGACACTAGACCCTGCCAACCCACGGGATTTGATAGACATGTACTTGGTGGAGATACAAGCCCAGGAGTCTTCTGGAGAGAGAGAGACTAGCTTCTCTGAGGACTATCTTTTCTATATCATAGGGGACCTGTTCATAGCAGGCACAGACACCACCACCAACTCCATATTGTGGATCCTGCTCTATATGGTGCTGTACCCGGAAGTTCAAGGTGAGCCTAGCTCCTTCACAGGAGGGTGCTGGAGGTGCTGATGAGAGTAAGTTTGTTGATGTTGAACGGCAGCTCTCCCCTCCTGCCTCTCTCTCCCTGTGAGCCAGAGCGGGTGCAGGCAGAGATGGACCAGGTGCTGGGTCCAGGCAGGCCTCCGTCCCTGAGCGACAGGGGCAGGCTGCCCTACACGGAGGCCACCATCATGGAGGTGCAGAGGATGACTGTGGTGGTCCCGCTGGCCATCCCACACATGGCCTCCCACACCACAGGTGAGGAGGCTGGCCCATGGCCGCCATCTTGGGAGGGTGTTGTGGTTCACTGTCTTTATTTCTACTTCTCTATATATTTTTACTTTCTCTTGATTGTCTCCATCCTTGTCTTCCTCTCTTCCTTCTTACCTTCCACTACTTAGTCAGTTTGGTCCAAAGGAGAGATTCAAAGTGAAAGGACAAAGAAGATTCTGAAGTGACCCAATCACTTCCCTTCTCTCTTTTTCTCCTCTTCCTCTCAGAGTTCCGAGGTTACACCATCCCCAAGGGGACGGTGATCGTCCCCAACCTGTGGTCGGTGCACAGGGACCCTGCGGTCTGGGACCAGCCTGACCTCTTCAACCCCGGACGCTTCCTGGATGACCAGGGGAGGCTACACAGAACAGAACACTTCATGCCCTTTGGAATAGGTAGAGGGTTCCATTTGGAATGCTACTGGTGGGAGTGTTTCGGGGGGGTGGGGGGGGGATCTGGCACAGATCGATTGGTGATGTTGTATGTTATACTGTGCAAGTAGGGTGGTTGTTACATTCCTAGTGATGAGCGTGTGTCTGTGTGTGTGTGCTCAGGCCGCAGAGTGTGTATGGGGGAGCAGCTGGCTAAGATGGAGCTGTTCCTGATGATCACCAGCCTCCTCCAGGCCTTCCGCTTCAGTCTCCCCCCAGGGAAGCCCCCCCCCTCCCTGGACGGCCGCTTCGGCCTCACCCTGGCCCCCGGCCCCTACACCGTGTGTGTCGCCCCCAGACACTAGCGGCTGCCTAGTGACAGGAAATGCTTGGGTTGTCATCGAATGCATACTGAATGTGTGTGAGTGTGAGCGTGTTATTATGTGGAATACCATGCTACACTTCCCGTGGGACTGTCCAGTCAAAATCCCGCGTGATCTGGGTAGCCAGGACTCCAGGATGAGTTGCTGGTAAACAGCGACTCAATCGGGGAGCTCGACCAATCGGGGAGCTCCACCAATCGGGGAGCTCGACCAATCAGGGAGCTCCACCAATCAGTGTTGGTCGACATAATTGACTGAAGCTGCTAATAAGATTCTGTTTTAATTTTACACCAACTTGCTCCTAAAAAGTGTTCTTAATGTATTATATGTAATATTTTTCAGACTAATTCAGCATTTGCTGCTTACCCAAAGATAGTATTAATTAAAAAGGGGCATTTTGTGTAATTTTGTAGATGCTCTTATATTAAAAAACAATGCACTTCTTTTAAACATGACTTTTTAAGATGTGTAACTGAATAAATGATTTATCATTGTAGTATTCAATGCGATTATGTAATTTTCACACCGTAAATAGGCCAACATGCATTCACGCATAAAGTATCATGGATTATAGACGTATAGAAATCAAACAATAAATGTCTGACCGGACTTTGTACCTAAGTAACCCCTGTGAAACATCCATCTATATCGAATCTGTGTTAAAGGTCATGGAATAGTCAGTATGATCACATGACCATAGCCTGCTATGACCTTCTTCCTACTTTCCACGGTGCGACTCAGTCATTGCTGAGCTTGACTGTGAAGGGACAAGGCAGTCTTCGGTTCAACAATGTCTTTCTTCACACACCAGATAACCAGGGGACTTTCGTCCTCAGCAGTGAGAAATGTCGTGATCAAGCATGTTACGATCATCGGCGGTGGACAGATGGGCGCAGGAATCGCACAGGTATGTTTGGACTTACGAGTGTAGTCTATGATTAATGCAAGGTATGCGTAGTATCATGCTAAGCTACTCCAGCTAGCATGCAAGGAAATGCTGCATAAAGTTAGCAATGCCAGGGCTAAACAAGCGTTATACGTTTTCGCTGGGCAGTTATACAGCATAAAAATGTTTGCAACGCAGGTGTCACTTAAGCAAGTTGTCCAAGTACTACTAAAGGGTGTTGCGAAGTATTTTTGTGCGTATGTATGGCTCTGTGGCATAAATAGCACACTTGCAAACCGAGATAGCTAGCAATATCTAGCCAACACGAGCCGTTTGCTGAAGTAATATCCGAGAATCAGCTATTGGCATTGAAACGGCATACAGTGCTTGCTCCAACCAACCAGCTGACGGATACAATTCAGTGCTCGTCGACTTGTGAACACCAGTTCTTTCCTTAACGACAGGTCGCTGCGTCCACCGGCCATTCGGTGGTGCTGGTGGATACGTCAGAGGACATCCTACAGAAAGCTGCCAAAGGCATCGAGGGTAGTCTCAAAAGGGTGGTGAAGAAGAAGTTTGCTGACAAACCTGAGGTATGCTGGTCAAGAACAACTTTCTAGCCACCCGTTTTGTAAAATATTCAGATTTTGCCCGCCATGAGTGATTTGATACATGATAAATTCAGCCAAATATTGAATATACATTGGCTGTACTCAATCATTCTCAAGTAGCCTATATGAGGAACCAATGTTTAATGTTTTGTATTGGGAACAAGCAAATGTAGGAACTAATAACTGCATTTACACTTATTAAAAATATATATTTTAGAAATCCTTCAGCCTTTTAAAATATGTCCTATTTTGAAATGGTGTGGTGGTGTATTCATAGTCTTCTGCTCCAGGCAGGTGCAGAGTTCATTCAGAAGGTGATGCAGAACGTTTCCACGTCAACGGACGCCGCTGCGGTGGTCCAGGGAACCGACCTGGTTCTAGAGGCCATCGTGGAGAACCTGAAGGTCAAGCAGGGGCTGTTCGCTGGCCTGGACAAAGTAGCTCCAGAGTGAGTGGTGGAGCCTGGAGAAACTACCTTAACAATGCCATGAATGCTGAGGACCTGGGTTCGCGTCCGGCCTGGGCACTTTGCGGCATGTCTTTTCTCTGTCTTTTTCTCTCTCTCTTTCCTGTCACCCTTCACATAAAATCTGTCCAATACAGCATGGAAAAGTACAAAAAGAAAAAAAAACATCCTAACGCCGTACACTGTCTCCTCTGCACCAGACACACCATCTTCGCCAGCAACACCTCCTCGCTGCCCATCACAGACATCGCCAGCTCCACCTCCAGACTGGACCGCTTCGGGGGCCTCCACTTCTTCAACCCGGTCCCCATGATGAGGCTGGTGGAGGTCGTTGCCACCTCGGCCACCAGCCAGGAGAGCTTCGACTCCCTGCTGAACTTCAGCAAAGCTCTGGGGAAGACGCCCGTCTCCTGCAAGGTAGGACGATCCGGATAACAGGTGGCTGAGCGGTTAGGGAGTCGGGCTATTAATCAGAAGGTTGTTGGTTCGATTCCCGGCCGTGCGAAATGACGTTGTGTCTTTGGGCAAGGCACTTCACCCTACTTGCCTCGGGGAGAATGTCCCTGTACTTACTGTAAGTCGCTCTGGATAAGAGCGTCTGCTAAATGACTAAATGTAAATGTAATGTAAATAACAGCAGGACAGGGTTTGATTTGTACCATTTAATCCCTCCTACCTTCATTGATGTATGATGGTTTAAGGGTATAATATGACGTTATGCTGTCTATTGTAGCAGCTGCAGACTAACCTCAAGTACGTTTACATGCACGCAAATAATCCACAGTTTTTCAGAATATGACAATATTCTGAATTTTAACAATCCATACATCCTTTATCGGGTCATGTAAACAGCATATTCCGTTTGGATATTCTGGACTCAGCACTTTCCGATTAAGACGGGGATATGCCAAACTTATTTCAGTTTTAGGAGCATTCTTCTGAGATGTATACATTTGGTCTTTTTCGGAATAAGGGCTAAAAACGTAATCTTTTGTGCATGTAAACATGGTCGGGTGTGTGTTCTCCAGGACACTCCTGGCTTCATCGTGAATCGCCTGCTGGTTCCTTACATGATGGAGGCCATCAGGCTACATGAGAGAGGTACGTAGGGACACACCTGGAGAAAGAGCGTCCGTGATCCCAAACTCATCTCACTGGATCCCGTCTTCTGAGAGATTACGTGGCGTCAAAAAAGAGGAGGGATAGCCTTGATTGGACGGATAAATTGATCTATTGGCTCATGTGTTTGGCTGTTTTCCACAGGCCACGGATCAAAGGAAGATATTGATATTGCCATGAAGCTGGGGGCAGGTTATCCCATGGGACCCTTTGAGCTGCTGGACTACGTCGGACTGGACACGGCTAAATTCATCATCGACGGTGAGGAACCACTTCCTGAATAGTTTCTATAATCACTTCCTCAATTACTAATTACATCATCGTCACGCATGACGGCATACTTCCACCCACACAAAAAATGATTGGAAGCGCTCCCCCAAAGACTTAACTAGGATTTAACATTGTGTTGTGATGATGACGGTTTCAGGTTGGTGTGCGATGGACCCCGGCAACCCCCTCTTCGGCCAGAGCCCCATGCTCAACAAGCTGGTGGCAGAGGGCAAGTTCGGCAAGAAGACCGGAGAAGGATTCTATAAATACAAGTAGAGAATTAGCTACGCCGTCCGTCGCTAGCTGCCTGCTCGCTGGCTAATCGTTTATTTTTGGAGTCACCTTTTAAATGGTCCGTGGAAGCTCAACAAACGAGTGGATCGTAAACTCATCCTGAACCAGAGGATGATCGTCAGTCAGCCCCCCTCCGTTGCTTGTGTGGTGTGATCGTCGGCTGTGTTGAGACCTCTCTGACTAAAGTTATACCCAGAATCCTCTCCTATAACTATTGGAAGAGGATCCAACTGCTTGTACTGTCCACACAGACCATAATATGGTGTTCATTTTGATGTCGAATATCTCCAAACAGAATTAGGATGAGGAGAACTTAGGGAAACAAGCCAATGACTAAGCAGGGAGTGATCATGTGATCGTGATGGCGGGGGAACTGCATAATACTCTGATAGCAACACTACACTAATGCTGGTACCACACGCCACAGTGCCTTCCTCAATAAAGAGCTCAAATATCTTCCTTTGGTTTCCTTTTTCCTCTACTGTGATCTTAATGTCCTAATTATGTTGGAAAGATTATGGCATTCAATGTTTTTCATTTTCGTAAGTTTTGGAAAGTTGTTTTTCTCAGTGTTGAAGCTGACCAAGCCACAAGATGGTGCTGTCTCCCACTAACACCAATGTTGACAAATTTACATTGAGCAAATGGAAAGCAGTATTAAAATGTTTACAGTTTGTATATTAATTTATTAACAGACCAAGTCATTTGGATTCCAAAAATATAAAGTAATATTTCAGCACTGCATAGACAATGTAATTTAAGAAACAGCCCTTTGGCAGAACAGTACATGCAGTGCTGTATGGGAAATGACAATTATATTATTAGTTTGCACAGACAAGGAATTTACTTTGGCAGGAATGTGCATACATTAAACATATAGGAATCTTAAAACTTAAATATGTGGTCTAACTATACAAAAGGAACAAAGTCTAGCTAATACTAAAGGGATTTAGAATAAAAATAAAATATAAAGTAACCATAATTTACAATCTAAAAATACAGATAGTACAAAAGATACACATTGCAATTTGTATGTTTTGTACTATTTGTATTTTTTGTACTGTCTGTATTTTTAGATTGTAAATTATGGTTTCTTTATATTTTATTCGCTGTCCTCTCTGACCTACAGCTCCCTCTGTCTGCCGGAGGACATCGCTGCACGAGGTCTGGAATCCATCCCCAACTTCTACTACAGAGACGACGGGCTCAAACTGTGGGATATGATCCACAGGTGTGTATGTTGCTGTGGGATATTTACATTTAGTCATTTAGCAGACGCTCTTATCCAGAGCGACTTACAGTAAGTACAGGGACATTCCCCCGAGGCAAGTAGGGTGAAGTGCCTTGCCCAAGGACACAACGTCAGTTGGCATGACCGGGAATCAAACTGGCAACCTTCGGATTACTAGCCCGATTCCCTCACTGCTCAGCCAACAGACTCCCAGATATGATCCACAGGTGTGTATGTTGCTCTGGGATGTGATCCACAGGTGTGTATGTTGCTGTGGGATGTGATCCACAGGTGTGTATGTTGCTGTAGGATGTGATCCACAGGTGTGTATGTTGCTGTGGGATGTGATCCACAGGTGTGTATGTTGCTGTGGGATGTGATCCACAGGTGTGTATGTTTCTGTGGGATGTGATCCACAGGTGTGTACGGTATGTTGCTGTGTGTTCTATGTAGATGGAACATCTAACCTCTTTCTGAAAACGTACAATCTGTTCCCTCCACTTTTTATTAAGAATCATATTGAACGGCCACATCCTCAGTTATTAAAAAAAGCTGTCCCACCCACATGTGAAAACAAACCTATTCCCCTCCTGGATATACCCTGAGGAGTTACTCATGTGCTTGTGCTTGTGTCCTGACCAGTTAGTACTAGTTACTCATGTGCTTGTGGTTGTCCTGACCAGTTAGTACTAGTTACTCATGTGCTTGTGGTTGTGTCCTGACCAGTTAGTACTAGTTACTCATGTGCTTGTGGTTGTCCTGACCAGTTAGTACTAGTTACTCATGTGCTTGTGGTTGTGTCCTGACCAGTTAGTACTAGTTACTCATTTGCTTGTGGTTGTGTCCTGACCAGTTAGTACTAGTTACTCATGTGCTTGTGGTTGTGTCCTGACCAGTTAGTACTAGTTACTCATTTGCTTGTGGTTGTGTCCTGACCAGTTAGTACTAGTTACTCATGTGCTTGTGGTTGTGTCCTGACCAGTTAGTACTAGTTACTCATGTGCTTGTGGTTGTGTCCTGACCAGTTAGTACTAGTTACTCATGTGCTTGTGGTTGTGTCCTGACCAATTACATTTAGTCATTTAGCAGACGCTCTTATCCAGAGCGACTTACAGTAAGTACAGGCACATTCCCCCGAGGCAAGTAGGGTGAAGTGCCTTGCTCAAGGACACAATGTCATTTGGCACAGCCGGGAATCGAACTGGCAACCTTCAGATTACTAGCCCGATTCCCTAACACAGTTCAGAGCACCATAGTTAAAGGCAGGGTAGGGAAGCTTTGTGAACCTAGGAAAAAGGCAACCTAGGTTTTGTGAATTTTGGCAAGAGTTTGAAGAATTCAAACCAAAATATCCCACCACTTCCCTACAAAGCCAGTCCCCCAAAACACATGAACGCGCTGCCTGACTACTGTCGGGAGGTAGGTAGACAGACAAGTACCCCTTCCAATCATTGAATTCGGTCCAAATGCCATCCAATCATTAAGTTTGACCCAAACTAAATGATTGGTAGTGTTTATCGTAATGTGTCGTAATAACCACAGATATCAGATTTATTTTATTTGACTATCAAACCTTTAGATTTATTGCTATCAGAAGTTTATTTCAGAAATTATGACATAAAGTGCATCTCAACATCATTGCCAACCCTGCCTAATGTATATTAATATATTGTTATTGTCTTGAAACACTCACATGAATCATAGCAATGATTAATTGTCGTTGTCACATAGACATATTTTCAACAACAAAAACATGAATACAAAAACATAACAGGCATAAAAGTTTGTCTCCTTCAGGCTCTATAACATTCTATTAAAGCGTTTTTAGCCTTTCTTCTCATGTCTCCTCCCTTTCCAGGAATCCCTGAATCTTTCAAGACTTTGGCGGAACTCGTCAAATTTCTCACCATGGTGATCTTTACAGGCTCCATCCAGCACTCTGCTGTCAACAGTGGACAGGTAGGATTCTATGTAAAACTTTAAGTGAAGTTTGAACTGAAGATTGAAAGCAATTCCAAACTGTCACTACCAGTCAGTTCTTCCTCTGTAGTATTTAACATCAACCTGGTAATAAAAATGAGCTGTTTCCCCTCTTTGAAGTTCGACTATGGCTTTTGGCCGCTCAACAGCCCAATCTCCCTGCAACTGCCTCCTCCCACCACTAAGGGGCAGCGTTCTGAGAGCACCATGCTGCACACCTTGGCAGATGTCAAGACCACGGTGTATGGCATGGCCACTATGTTTCTACTCAGCAAGCCGTCCAATGACTTTGTAAGTTCAACAAAGACTCAACCAGTCCCTGTCGGGTGAACTGACACCGGTCTTGTGAGACAGATAATTATCCATAACATATTCTTCACGTCCTGGCTGGCTAGATCCCTCTTGGTGAATACCCACATGAGCACTTCAGTGAGGACGCCCCCTGCAGGCTGATAAAGGGATTCCAAGCAGAGCTGAAGGCCTTCAGTGAGTCTGTCAAGGCCAGGAACCCCGATCTGAAGGTTCCCTACACATACATGGATCCTAAGCTGGTGGAGAACAGTGTGTCCCTTTAGACAGCAGACAGGGGCCATGGCCTCATCCTGCATAAATATACATAAATGTTGATATGTTTATCCAAATAACATTTTAATTAGAGATAAAGACCTTTTTTGCAGCTCAATAAATACATATTTCACAAATGTTGGTGTTTGTCGCTGTCACTTGCTGAACCATCAGAGTCCGAAACTTTCAAAGATTCTATGAGTCAGTTGACCTCATAGACTGAAAATGATGGATTAGCCTGACTTCACCAGAACACATTGTAAAAGAATACTCTTACTTACTTCAGCACTAAAATAAAAGAGGTAAATATGATCCAGCATAGGATGATAATTCAAAAAGTGGTAACGGGTCATTCCTACCAATTATCAAGTGCACAAAGCACATTTTCGTGTTAACTACATTGGCATGTCCCGAAAATGCATTACCCTGTAATATAAAATAAAACAAACCTAGAATAGCAATAATATCATTGGGAAAATTGAATTATATCTCTCCAAGAACATACAGTTACATTAGCTAGGTAGAGTAAAGGAAAGGCTCTAATGTAAGTAAATCAGGTCAATAAACAACTTAATCCTCATGCCACATAGGTGTGACTCTGGTGCGTGAATGGTCTGTAGGAGTGTCTATAGAGGCCTGTGAGTGTGGTAGAGTGTTGCTGTTTGCATGTGTAGAGTGAGTTATCATTTAAAATATCCTTGGACTTTGACTTGTAATACACACACATACACAATCTTATCTTAACCATATGTTTTTGGTGGATTAAAAGCTACGATAACTCATGTCATGGAACCACATGACAAGACATGGGTGCCATGTTTTTTTTTAAATGTCTTTAAAAATATATATATATTGCAAGAACAAAAGTGTACAAACATTCAAGTATATATATGAATATAAACTCTTACAGTCAGATATCATATAAAGACAATATTGAAGTAAAATTTATATATAAAAAAAAGGTTATTATAAAGTTAAAGGAGTTACAGAAAAGAAGCTGTCATATAGGTCTTTCACATATTTACGTATGACTGTAATAGTAATGTTAGGTCAGATACAAAATGAATAATATTTGTATTATGAGAGTATTTCTGTTTATGTATGTAAAATCTTGCAGATAGTATTATAACTATAAATTCTAAGTTAGTATCAGTATCTAATCATATCTTCAAAAAATTTGAGTTATCGTATATATTTGTTTTGCTCTCTCACACTTTTGAAGGATGTTGTTGACAAAGTTCTTCATTCATAAATGTAAATTTAGCAACAAAAAAAACCCTACAGGTAATCATAAATAAGTTGTTGTCCTGAAGGATGTTGCGCAATATGTGAAACTCCTTAACATTTTGACGAACCAAAAGGTTATCAAAACAGTTATCTCTATGTTTACATATACTTAAATACGTTACTTATATTTTTCTTTACTGTGAATACCCTGGGTTGTTCAATTATTTTTTCTGTTTTGGCAGTGCCATCCCCTATACTGACGCTTTGTAGCATTTATTTGTTAATATTATTTTTTATAATGTATATTTTTTCTGTCTATATCATTTTAAAATAAATATGTTTTTTTGTTGATACATACATATATATATAAATTATGAATGCTATTTTGTTGTTGTTGCTATTCTCATCTTTCAGGGTTTACATTTCATTGGCAGATGATTCCTCTAGCGGAGCAGAGCTTATCTCTCTCCTTGTATCAGCCAAACCCACTTGTAGACATGCTGTCAGACCACGATACCCTGCTCTGTTTGGGGTATAAAACAGCTCTTGTAGATCACAGGGAGAAAACAGAATCCACAGCCTCATTTCTCATTCGTCACATCTCAAAGGTTAGACACTGTATGTTTAGTTGTAAGACTGTTAAAGGAGGACTGTCGTACTTGACCTTGCCACTGTAAACACAGTACTAAAAATATATTTATTTATATTTATACCCTTATGTTGGTTTAAGGGCAGTTCTATGGTTGTTTTTGAACCTCTGTTACAGAGTTTGTAAAAAGGGCTATACAAATTACATTTGATTTTATGTATTTATATATAATAAATTATATGTATATAGAGAGATGGTTAGATAGATACATAAATGTGTATGTAGTGATACAATTGAAAGTAACCTTTGATATATTTTTTTTATAAACTTAGGAACAACACCATGTTTATCTACAAGACGAAAGTGTTCACGGGGAACGTGTTGTCTGCCGGCACAAGAAACTCAGTCTGTTTGCAGCTCGTTGGCACGAAGGGAAGCAGTCCTGTTGTCCACATCAACAAACTATTGATGCTGAAGCGAGGATCTGTGAGTCAGAGTTTGTACCTGGTCTACACTATATAGACAGAAGCATTGGGACACCTACACAGTTCACTTTTTTATGACATCCCATTATAAATCCATTGGCAGTAATATGGAGTTGCCAGATAATGTATCTAAAGCCGCCTGCTACTTTTTGGCGTTGAGTGGATTTAGTGTCCTGAGCAGATCTCCAGAACTGCTCAGCTCTGCCTGTTCACTGTAGACGAGACGACTCATCGTGAGTAATGTGCTCTTGTTTCGTTTTTAATTTGCTCTTCAGGTTCGCAACATTGAAATAAAGAGTCAGAAAGACCTGGGACAGCTGTATCTGATTAGGCTGAATGCAAAGAAGTTAATTTTGAGGCAAGATAAGGATTGGTTTTGCTCCAAGGTCACAGTGACAACACCAGAGAACGAGGAAGTGCTCTTCCCCTGCTACAACTGGTTGTCCACTGAAGAACCGCTCGCCATCAGAGACGCTACTGGTCAGAGTTGGAATTCGATAACAAATATCATAGTTTTTGATCCATACATTCATTCTACAGTGTTTCATTAATGATTCATTTTATAACATTGAGAGTACATTTTACATTAATACACAAATGATCTTTTTTTGTTTTGTTTTTTAAAGCTAAACTCGTGTTTACGGACATTCCAGAGGGTCGGGTGGAGAGAGAAAAGGAACTTGAGAAACGACAGGGGTATTTCAAGTGAGAAGATTTAGCAACACTTTACATTAAGGTTACTTTCACTACCACGTAACTACATAGCAACACTTTACATTAAGATATTTTCCGTTAGATGGAAAGTGTACGCGGACGGTGTTCCTGAGTGTGTTGAAGCAGACTGTCCACTTGACCTTCCGAGAGCAGTTCGGTTCTCCTTCATCAAGAAAAGCCACTTCGGATTCACTGCTGGGTTTTCGTAAGCTTTAATACAAGATGTGTCCAATATACAACCACGCAAAGAACAGACATTTTGATATAAAATAATAATAAAACCTATTTACAATATTAATAATCCGTCTTGTATAACTTAATGTTCTTTTCTGTCCATAGTTTAGTCAGGCTTGGACTGAATGGATTTCTCTGTAAAAGTGTACCATGGTCAGGCATGCTAGAATACGAGTCAATTCATAAGGGAGAAGGAAGTGATATCTTTAGTAAGTATTGATCTTACTTACACTGATCGTGTAAATATCCAGACATCCCAACCTGCAAAGTCATTTCAGGGAGGTCTACTGCACAACCCCCCCCCCCCCCCCCCCCAAGCAGGGAGGGGTCAACTTTGTATTTCTGAATATGAGTTTTCACATTACTGTAATCTCCTCAATTTAAGAATACGTCAAAGAACACTGGGAGGAAGATGAGTTTTTTGGCTACCAGTTCCTGAACGGAATCAACCCAATGCTGATCCAACGGTGCAGCAAGCTGCCGGACAACTTCCCCGTCACTGACGACATGGTCAAAGCTTCTTTTCAGGGACAACTTACCCTCACAGAGGAGATTCAGGTGCGTGACAACTTTCATGTTTAATTGGCTGTACACAAAAACTGTTTCCATGATGGACATTGTCGCTTCAGAGAAAAGTCTTACTGGGGCAACCAATATCCTTCATGGCACATTTTGTCTTTACCACAGAATGGTAATATCTATCTTGCGGACTATGCTCGCTTGAATGGAATTCCCGCTAACATGATCAACAACAAACAGCAGTACATGGCTGCTCCTCTTGTCTTGCTCTACAAAACTGCAGACGACAAACTGATGCCCATCGCTATACAGGTAACTCTGACTTTTAACTCCTACATGGAAAACAGCAGGCATAGGAGTGATCACACATAGTGAAATGGCATCCTGGACTGATCGTTTTCCATGTCGGGATTCTATCATCATCAAATTGTTGTATTCTGTGGAGATCAGCTTCATATTTTAACAGTGTCCTACCTCCACAACATCTCCCCACTCCTTGTAACACAATATGGCTTCCCCCTCTTGTCTCTCCTCTCCACAGTTTCTGCCTGACCTCTTGTCTCTCCTCTCAACAGTTAAAGCAGAAGCCAGGAGAGGACAACCCCATCTTCTTCCCCACCGACTCGAAGTACGACTGGCTGATGGCCAAGATCTTTGTGAGGAGCGCCGATTTCGTAGAGCATGAGCTAACCACCCACCTGCTGCGTACCCACCTTCTGTCTGAAGTTTTCGCCATGGCAACCCTGCGTAACCTGCCGCCGATTCACCCCCTCTACAAGGTAAACAGCAGTAGTATCTTGAAACCCATCAAAGGATGTTATGTTTGTTATTCATTTCTCATGAGTTGCTGTCTCTCTTTCCTCTCAGCTCCTGATACCTCACTCCCGCTACACTTTTCAGATCAACATCCAGGCTCGAAATGATCTGATATCAGACGATGGAATCATTTCTAAGGTGAAGTTAGAGGGTGCAGATTGGTATTCTGCATGAAGGCAACTGTCCATTCAACATTCATAGTTTGCATCAACGTGGGCCAGAAAAAGTCCTAGTAGATAGAATCAGTCTGCATCCAGTGTTTCAAGAATTCACCTTTAACAATTTTAAACTCTTACATTTGCAGAACGCTGCTATAGGAGGGAAAGGGCTGAACATGTTTCTGAAGAAAGCAGCTGCTGCCCTCACCTACAGCTCCCTCTGTCTGCCGGAGGACATCGCTGCACGAGGTCTGGAATCCATCCCCAACTTCTACTACAGAGACAACGGGGAAAAACTGTGGAATATAATCCACAGGTGTGTATGATGCTGTGGGATGTGATCCACAGGTGTGTATGTTGCTGTGGGATGTGATCCACAGGTGTATATGTTGCTGTGGGATGTGATCCACAGGTGTGTATGTTGCTGTGGGATGTGATCCACAGGTGTGTATGTTGCTGTGGGGTATGATCCACAGGTGTGTATGTTGCTGTGGGATGTGATCCACAGGTGTGTATGTTGCTGTGGGATGTGATCCACAGGTGTGTATGTTGCTGTGGGATGTGATCCACAGGTGTGTATGTTGCTGTGGGATGTGATCCACAGGTGTGTATGTTGCTGTGGGATGTGATCCACAGGTGTGTATGTTGCTGTGGGATATGATCCACAGGTACAACTCACAGTGTTAACGTTTACAAACAGCAGATGAGAGGTGCATTCTGAACCACTTAAGCTACATTGTGTACATGACGCTGTAGAGATACTATATCAAATGTACTGTTGGGGCTTGTACGTACACAACTAGAGAAATATATGTTAACGTTGCATGCCTTGAAATAAATAATTCTATGACATTCCTAAGGAAGTGAAATTAGTGTCAGTAAAAATAACAAAATATATTTTTTACTGCACAGCTATGTCGAGGGTATGGTGAAATTCTACTACGACTCTGACTCTCATGTGGAGGACGACAGTGAGCTGCAGAAGTGGATTGGAGAGATCTTCACCCATGGCTTCCTGGAGAAGCAGGAAACAGGTGAGGAGAGATCTTCGCTCATGGCTTCTTGAAGAAGCAGGAAACAGGTGCGGCCCCTCTACTGTCCAACTCCTTCTTTAAAACATGGCAATGCTTTTAGTAAAGCATTACTGCGTATACCATCCAATCAGGAGTGTAGGTTTGTTTTAAAAAGTTGGAGGGACAGCTTTTTATTTATTGAGGATACAGCCGTTATTTTTTAATTTATTTTTTACAGTATCTCTCTCTTCTCTCTCTCTCAAATGTGCGTGTTCCAGGTTACCTCCAAGGTGGTTGAAAAAAATGATGCATCTCAACTGAGCTTTATAGCTGTCTTTATTGCAGTGCTTTGGATCAGCTCATTTATGAAATAATTATTTCCTTCAGGTGTCCCTAAGTCATTTGGCACCGTCCCAGAACTGGTTAAGTTCCTCACCATGGTGATCTTCACCGCCTCAGTCCAACACGCCGCTGTCAATAACGGGCAGGTTAGGGATAATCTCCCATCGAGCCGAGAGGCATATCAACTATCAGCAGTCTTCTTATACCATCCTTTTTTGTGTGTTTTTTTGTATTTTCTATCGTTTGTCATTTCTTGTTTTGTTTTGTCTAGCATGATTTTGTCGGCTGGATGCCCAACTGCCCCACATCGTTGCAAAAAGGTCCTCCAACCACTAAGGGGCAGTGTACTGAGGAAACCATGTGGGAAACTTTCCCCGACATTGACGTGACCGCGTACGGCTTGATCACTGTTAACCTGCTGAGCAGCCAATCCCCTGACTTTGTGAGTACGGGATGACAACAGTGAGCTGTCCAGAAAATACAATAAAAAATGTTTTGTAACTGATTTTTATCAGAAAACATCTCTATAAATCTGCTACCACAATCCCTTGTCTCCTCACACAGAGGGCCCTAGGATCCTTTCCAAATGAGAGGTTTGTTGAAGCAACGCCTCTAAAGCTAATCGAGAAGCTGCAGGAGGACTTGCAGGCTTATGGCGAAGACATCGAAACCAGGAATGTGGGCCGTCCTTTGCTGTACTTGTACCTCGCTCCGGAGGAAATAGAGAACAGTGTGGCCATCTAAAACCCCTATAAATTCAACGTACCTTTAGTAGGAACCTCTAAAGACTGAGTTCATGGGGCAATTTTCTTTAAGATATATTATTTGGCTTTTTCATGCTTTATTTGATAGTTTTTATGTGAAGTGTGACAGGGAGAGAGAGAGGTATTAGGGGTGGGAATCTTTTGGTGCCTCCCGATTCGAATCGATTCTTGGGGTCACGATTTGATTAAAAATCGATTCACGATTTTTTCGATTCACGATTTTTAATCAAATTTCTATTCAATATATGCTTACATTTGATTACAGTTTGCTGTTTAGTGTTACTTTTTTCTATTTGACTGTGATAGGCAGTTAAGTGGTGAAGAAAAAAATCCCAATGCATCAAAACCTTGAAATGTATTGTTTTTCCTGCAGTTTAGTAAACTTATTGTTATTTTATTTTTTAAATGAATCATCATTAGTGTGAATCATCACACACATAAATCGCATCACACACACAAAGACTGAATCGCAATTCAAATGCAAATCCATTTTTGCCCCCACCCGTAAGAGGTATGCACACTTATGAGTTACGGTGGAATGCTGGCAATTAATTTTCTTATTATATTTTCAATGCAGTTGGTATTTCAATGATCTGTTATAGTAAACAACAATTGACTGGCATACACGCTACCAAATATAAATGTTTAGTGGACAGTTTTGATTGGGTGAAGACAAGAGCTGTAATTCAATATAAAACGATTTCACTTATGTTTATCAAACTATTAATTTGTGTGCATGTAATTTTTTTTATCATAGTTGTGGGATTGATACGACTTTATCAAGTTCAAGTATATATGAATATATACTTGTGAATCATTATGTTCATTGAATTCCCCCCTTTCTATTTCTCAGTTTTCCTAGTTTAGAGAATGTTAAGACTGTTTCCAAAGATGAGCCAAAAGCGATGGATAAAATCTGCAATGCTGGCACCACATACCACAGTGCCTTCCTTAATAAAGAGCTCAAAGATCTTCCTGTGGTTTATTTTTTCTTCTACTGTCATCTGAATGTCCTCAATTTGTGTGAAAGAGATTGTGACATTAAACGTTTTTCTTTTTCATACGTTTTGGCAAGATTTGCTCTGAAAGTGTTGGAGTTGGCAAAGCCACAAGATGGCGCTGTATCCCCACTAACGCCAATGTCGCCATTCAGATAACAGATTGGAAAGCAGCTGTCTTCAAATTTTATTAGGAATATTAAACAGTAAACATAGACTGCCCATCAACAATATATATTAGTCAGAGATTAATGCCTTCAAAATGCTTAACCATGTGGTCAATATAACAGTGTATTCTATAAGTAGTTTCTGATGTACACAATAGCCAGTGGCGTTTTTATATGTAAAACATTGGTGGGGCAAAAACCATTTAAGATTTTCTATTTAAAATACAAGATACACAGCCTACCAGTAACGCTACAAAACTCCCTCTTGCTACTGATGTGTTTATTTAACACATCAACAAACAGCGTGGCTCCACAAAACACTTTTAACGACAGAGCGGCTTGCTTCTACCAGGTGTTGTAGTACACATACTGGAGAGAGAGAGACCTTCTTGTGTAATTGCTCTTCTCTTCCACACACATGTAAAATTACAACTGTCACATTTACAAACCTAAATTAGGAATGCAACCAAGCTCAGAACCAATGTGCCTACAGGGCCATATGCGAACAGCAATGAGCTCAACACAACTGAAGGCCACAACAAAGCGGAAAAAACAACTTTTTAGGGATACAGATCTATTCTATGACAACAACCTTAATAGATAAGCATGGACACACTGACACTCGTCACCATCTATATCTATCGATCCAGCACAAAAATTTGACCAATGGACGGACCAGCACCACAAAGGCAGGATGATAAATATGCTTTCACTCACCAAGGCTGAGGGCTCACTTGAAGAGAAAGGTATGCTAACCGTTAGCCACTTTTTCTTCAAAAACGTTAAACCTGCGGTTACTTTTACCAGCAGTTTGAGTGATGACAATATCCCGTGGCTGATGGGCACCACCAAGTCGCTTTACTTCAAGTTTCTCCTCCAAAATTAAGGGGTTTATAAGGGTATATAACCGGTGCTCGAGTGTGAAATCTACTTTATTCATTTTCTCAAGTTATCTAGCGTTTGTGAAGCTAACAAGCTAGCTAAGACAATCTACCCTCCTCGCTTTCTTGCCGACTAATGTTGGCGCCAGACAGACAGACAGCCAATCAGGTCTGAAATACAAAATGACGCTGTGGTGGGGCTACTCATAGATATATATAAAGCCCTTTATATATATCTATGGGGCTACTGGCCCCACTTGGCATCAAATACGTGTGATCTACATTGAGCATGCGTATTAAGACGTATTAATACTTTCACACTTACAATGTACATTGCTTGTGAGAGGGGCTAGCCCCACATTCACGCTTACTACTGCGAACTCGAATCGGCAGAAGTCAGTCTGAAGCAGCAAGGCAGGGACCAATGAACATGAAAAAAAATCGTAACACAAATGATATGCAATTTAGGAAGACGCTATATTCATAGATAATATAGGAAGTGATCTTCTATAAATAAGAATAATTTTGTTGCAGTTATTTCTGTTGACAACAGGTGGCACAGCCCCACCTACCCCTAATGACCAGTCGCCACTGACAATAGCTAAGGTTTCGATTACTGAAAATGCCCATGGCTGAACTGTAGGGCCTACTGTGTAGCCTAGAACATCACACCCATTTACACATTAGTGACTGTGGGAAATTCATTTAAATTCATATTTACGTTTTTATGGTTTGTAGCCTACTGTTATTTGTTAATTGACCTTGGGGGTGTTACAGTAAGCGGGTTTAGTGAAAACTTAGTTGACTCAGCTTCGTTACTGTAGGCCTACTGAAGTATATTTGTCTGGTATCAGTAGGCTACTTAACTATTTAATTTTCTGACAACCTTTTACTTCTTACATTTTCAAACCAAGCTCGTTACTTTCTGTAGGCCAATCTGTAGGCCAAATATGGTGGCGTGATCAATATTATTTCTTGTCATTGCTTTTTTCATTTCCAGGTTATCACTCACAACAAACGTAGGCTAGTCTACCAAGCTACCAAGGAAGAAAGGAGATTTTCGAAATTTTCAGCGTCAAAAAGGATTCCTGTCAAATGCGCTGCGTGCGTACTTAATATTGAAATTTAAATGAGGCTGAGGAGAGAGGTCTGCTGTTAGACCCTTCTGGAGAACTGAGATGGTTCGATTGCATTCAGGCCTGATTGCCTTACCTATCATTGGTATCCTGGATGTTGCAATCAATTTTTTTTGGCTCTAATTTTTCCAACTCCAATTTTTCGGCTCTAATTTTTTCATCAATTTTATTTCAGCAACATTTTTTTGGGCTCAAAATTTTTCAGTCCCAATATTTTGGGTTAGATTCTTTTGCGCGTCTATAGTGTCATTTTCTATTAATGTGTTAATATGATATGAGGTCCAGTTACCAGCGTGACACTAAAACAGGTCGTTGTAGTGGCTACTTTTTACTTGTATAGCCCATGTCAGAGCCCATACTTCTTTCAGTTTACAAAGATTAGTCAGTACTTCAACGTATTCTAAAAGTATTTTTAAACATGAGTATCTGTACTTATACTTGAGCGAAGGCTGTGTGTACTTTTGCCATCCCTGCACTGTCATTACACAGTTGTTACACTGTTATTGTGCTTTCTACACTGTTTTTACACACTGTTTTTACACTATTACTACACTGTTATTTACACACTGCTTTTTGCACTGAATTACAAAATTGTATCTTGTACATTTGTATTTTTTGTAATATTTGTATTTTTGTATTTTTATATTGTAATTTACGGCAATTTATATTATATTTTATTGTATATTTAATTCTATTCTAATCCCACTTAGTACTGCTAGTTTATGTACCCTTAGTATAGATAGTCCACATATTTAAATTTTAGGTCCCTATATGTTTATTGTATGCACCTTCCTGCCAAAGCAAATTCCTTGTCTGTGCAAACTTTCATGGCGAATAAATCCCATTCTGATTCTGATTCTTATTACACTGTTATTATGCTGTTATTACACCGTTGTTACTGTTTTTACGCATATATAAGGGAGATTTTCGAAATTGTCTGCGTCAAAAAGGATTCCTGTTGAATTAATGTGCTGCGTGTCTATACTGTCTTTTTGTATTAATGTATGAATAGGATGTGAGGTCCAGTTGCAGCGTGACACTACAACAGGTTATACTTGTAGTGGCTATACTTATGTATATGTCAGAGCCCACACTTCTTTACTTTAACTTGAGTGAAAAAGTGTAGTCAGTACTTCAACTTTACCAGTATCTGTCCTTCTACTTGAGTGAAGGATGTGTGTACTTTTGCCATATGTTCTCTTCAGGAACAATACATTAAATACTAAAACATGATACCTTGTGTTCCCGAATTTGCCTCTTTCTGTGTCCCTATCTGGAATAATTTGTTTAGTGCCATGTTCCAGAATCTAACATGCAATAATCACAACAAAAAAACGGACTTAAATCAAGTAACACTGAATTCTATACTGCGAAAATCAATTACCTCAAGTAAAAATGTATAGCTAGCTATTAAACTGATCACTCCAGCTGGGAGCAGTGACGATGTTTAGAAGACCCCCATCTCATCTTTCTATGTCGCTCCTTTCCATTCAGAAAGCTCCCTATATAAGCTCAGAGCTAATGTAGATTTCCCTATTTATTCACTGTGCTGTAATACCGGGTGAAGTTTGCCCTGGGCGTAGCATGCTGCCTGCGTTTTAATTGCTGGTCCACTTTCTGAAGCCTTTTGAAGTCTCCCCCTTGAGATTAACATCCAATACACTTAACTTGTCTTGCAGTTCCTTGAGGGGGCCAATGTGAGGCGATGTTGACTATCAATGCTCATTGATGTTGACAACCATATAGGGCTGTGTTTCGTATAATATGCAGAATTCAAAGGCTTTTTCGCTGGCTTGGCTCAAATAAAGTCATATATGTACGTGTATAAATCAATAATAAATAAATATATATACACTCATTTATATATACTGCATATGTGTGTATATATACACATGTGTGTATTCTTGAGGTTGAAGTATATAACTTGATTCCATTTTTTGTTTTGTACTTCCATGCTTGATCTAAAAGGTTATTTGTCTATGAGTAGCATCAACGGTAGCACTTTCTGCATTTCACATGATCAGTTCTCTAACACTCTCTGCTTTAAACCTTAAAGAGATACAACCAGAGGAAGCACAAGCCAATGATGCCTTTTTATTTTTCATAAAAAATAAACAAAACAAAAAAACAACAACAAAAAAACGACATTGAGAAACATTTCAAATATGACCACTTGGGTAGCAAAGTGCTCTTCCAAGATGACAGTGACTCTAAAATATGAGAATGGAATGAAAACAAAACAATGCATCATCAAGTAACACAAACAAAAGAGCATAAAATCAATAAAACGTTTACACAGATGCTTGCATGGGTAAAGTAGACCAACTACATGGGGGAACCACACTATTAGCTACCAGAGAGAGAAGACAAACAAGGTCCATCGCAATTAAAGAAAACAGACTGCCAAGTGCTGGGGTAAATATATATATCTGCTTCATTTGTCTGCTTCAGAACAATAAAATAGAGGCACGTTCTGCCTGTGTTCCAACATTGCCTGCAAAAATACCAAGAAAAAGTGACAGTTTGAATCTTGACAGTTAGTTTTAAAAAGTACACATACTTGAGAGAGCATTATCTTACATCTGAACAAGACTCGAGAAGTTACTATTTGTTACAAATAGTTATCAAAAGAAGCCTTAATTTTAATTTTTCTGCAAGACGCTTCAACAAGAAAAATGGCTTTCCTGTGTCCAAAGCTTATTCTTATATACGACTATATATAAAAAATGAAATAAAAAATGATAATCATATTTAAAAAAAACAATCACTGAAAATATACACCAAGAAAATAAAAAAAAAATACAAAAAAAGCATACAAATGAAATTCAACCGTAAAATAAAATAAAAAATAGAAAAAAAAAGTTGATCCTTTTTTGCACCAACTGGTCTTCGAAAAAACAAAATGGAGTCTTGAGAGAGGCGTTTCCTTGACAACACAAGTTCCCTCAGTCTTCCCCATGATAGTGCAGTCTTACAGGAAGTGTTAGGTTGGGTCAGAACCCTAACATGGGGTCTCAAATCCAGTGAGAAAGAAAAAGGGGGGAGGGGGGTGGTCATGATAAGAGGGCTGAACACATTGGTCTGTACAAAGGGAATAGAAGTGATACAAATAACTTAGAATAACTTAGAAACAGATGTTTGTGTGAATGTGTGTGTGTTTTGGTAGGGTCAGGTGTTAAGGTGTGTGTGTGTGTGCGCTTGGCAGACTGCTGAAACAGGCGTTCAGTGCCTCTAGATTACAATAAAGCTGATTGTGACTTTAAGCAAACGAACCAAAACACGAGAAAATGTATATTTTCTTTTGTTCCGCTCGACCGAGTGAGGAAAGGAGGGGAGCCAGGAAGGAGGAGTCTGTGTTGCTGAGCGTCTTGATGAGGGTGATTGATTGTCTTGTTCAGTTCTTTACAGTTCCAGACTGGGGGAAGGCCAGACTCAAGCGGGGGGAGGGGGGGTGGGGGTCCTCTGAGAACAGGAAGTAGGGGGCTAGGGTTCCTCTGAGATAGGAAGTTGGAGGACTATGGGATTGCAGAGGGTGAAGGGGGGGTGTAGGGGTGGCAAGGGGTGGAGGAGGTGTGGTTTGGGGGTGGAGGCAGGGTGGAGGGGGTGGAGGCAGGGTGGAGGGGGTGGAGGCAGGGTGGAGGGGTTTGGGGGTCTAAGTAGAGGGGGTGTGGAAGTTTGGGGGTCTAGCAGGGTGGAGGCAGGGTGGAGGGGGGTTAGGGTTTGGGGGTCTAGCAGGGTGGAGGCAGGGTGGAGGGGGTTAGGGTTTGGGGGTCTAGCAGGATGGTGGCAGGGTGGAGGGGGTTAAGGTTTAGGGGTCTAGCAGGGTGGAGGCAGGGTGGAGGGGGTTAAGGTTTGGGGGTCTAGCAGGGTGGAGGCAGGGTGGAGGGGGTTAGGGTTTGGGGGTCTAGCAGGATGGTGGCAGGGTGGAGGGGGTTAAGGTTTAGGGGTCTAGCAGGGTGGAGGCAGGGTGGAGGGGGTTAAGGTTTGGGGGTCTAGCAGGATGGTGGCAGGGTGGAGGGGGTTAAGGTTTGGGGGTCTAGCAGGATGGTGGCAGGGTGGAGGGGGTTAAGGTTTGGGGGTCTAGCAGGCCTCCATCTCAAGAGGGGGGTCTGGGGCTGATGACTTTGCTTTACACGCCAGAGAACGAGTTCCTCTTCCCCCCTGCAGGGATGGAGAGAGAGAGGGAGAGGGGGAGAGAGAGAGGGAGAGGGGGAGAGAGAGAGGGAGAGGGGGAGAGAGAGAGGGGGAGAGAGAGAGGGGGAGAGAGAGAGGGAGCGGGGGAGAGAGAGAGGGAGAGGGGGGGATAGAAAGAGAGAGCAGGGTCAATACAAACAACAAAAACACACGGTATCCACAGTATCGCTGACTCAGATGTGTTTGAGGGGGTGGACCCTGTCTGGGCACATCCAGTCAAACAGCACAGTGTTTCTGATCCGGATCTCTCTCTCTCCAGCAGCATCTTCCATTGTGCATGTCCGCTAGTGGAGGCTACTTACAGCCTACACCAGATCTGAGAGGTGCTGTTCGCCTCTCGAAATACTTCTTTCCAATGAGAAGAGGGTTCTGTCCAAGGACAACTAATGTTTCTGTGGAGCACTATTTTTGGTACCATTACAGGACTGATTAATTTGTGGCCTGAGGCATGCCTGTCCTTTCATGCCCTGGGTGGGCTGAGCGAGGGGTGCAGCAGGTTCTGGGTGGGGGACAGGAAGTGGGCTGGCTTGGCTTTGATCTAGTTTGACACGGGGTCAGTGTGACCCAGCTGGCTCCGTCTACCCGCTCACCTCTCCCCCCTCTTCCCTCTCCCCCCTCTCTCTCTCCCTCCCTCTCCCCCCTCTCTCTCTCTGTCCCTCACCCTCTCCCCCTCTCTCTCCCTCCCTTCCCTTCCCTCTCTTTCTCTGTCCCTCACCCTCTCCCCCCTCACTCTCTCCCCCTCCCTAGTCCCTCTCTCTCTCTCTCTCTCTCTCTCTCTCTCTCTCTCTTCCCTCTCCCTCCCTCCCTCCCTCCCTCCCTCTCTCTGACTCACAGCCAGAAATGAATGGTAACCTTCATGTTTTGCCTCCCTCCCTCGGGGAGGGAGGCAAAACACACACAAAGAAGAGAGGCTATCTCTTCTTGGTGTCTCTCTGTTCTGTGTGCACATCCACCTTTCCCCCTCTCTCTCGGTTCCACTCATTCTCTCTCTCCCTCTCCTCTACCAGACCTCCGTCACCTCATCTTCTGCTTGACAGTTCTGCTGTCACCACTCCGCGGTTGGGCAGAAAGGATGAAGAGAAATATTCTGTCCATCCAGTTCACAGGGTCTCTCTGAGAAACAGACCCCTCGATCTCCCTCCACACATCTAACAGCAGAACTGTTGGTCAGAAGAATCACAAACCAGTTTCCCCTCCTTTCCTGCATCTCTCTCTTTCTCTCTCCCTCCCCATTCTCTCTTTCTCTCCCTCTTTCTCCCTCTCTTC
>NC_085031.1:16886421-16908921 GCF_963692335.1 Osmerus eperlanus | reverse complement strand
CTCCTCTCCTGTCCCTCCCTCCTCTCGTCCCCCTCATCCCTCTCATCCTCTCTCCTCTCCTCCCCCTCATCCCTCTCTCCTCTCCTCCCCCTCATCCCTCTCTCCCCCTCCTCCCTCCTCTCCTCCCCCTCATCCCCTCTCTCCTGTCCTCCCTCCTCTCGTCCCCCTCATCCCTCTCTCCTCTCCTCCCTCCTCTCGTCCCCCTCATCCCTCTCTCCTCTCCTCCCCCTCATCCCTCTCTCCTGTCCTCCCTCCTCTCGTCCCCCTCATCCCTCTCCCCTCCTCCCTCCTCTCGTCCCCCTCATCCCTCTCTCCTCTCCTCTCGTCCCCCTCATCCCTCTCTCCTGTCCTCCCTCCTCTCGTCCCCCTCATCCCTCTCTCCTCTCCTCTCGTCCCCCTCATCCCTCTCTCCTCTCCTCTCGTCCCCCTCATCCCTCTCTCCTCTCCTCTCGTCCCCCTCATCCCTCTCTCCTGTCCTCCCTCCTCTCGTCCCCCTCATCCCTCTCTCCTCTCCTCTCGTCCCCCTCATCCCTCTCTCCTCTCCTCTCGTCCCCCTCATCCCTCTCTCCTCTCCTCTCGTCCCCTCATCCCTCTCTCCTCTCCTCTCGTCCCCCTCATCCCTCTCTCCTCTCCTCTCGTCCCCCTCATCCCTCTCTCCTCTCCTCTCGTCCCCCTCATCCCTCTCTCCTCTCCTCCGCCAGAGGTTGAGCTGTGTGTGTGACAGATTAGGACAGATCACTGGGATTACTACTTCACCCCCTCCCTCCCCTCCCCTCTGCCTCCCTCCCTCTGCCTCCCTCCCTCCATCTTTCTTTACCTCCCTCTGTCTCAATCTCTCTCTCCCTTCTTCTATTTTTAGTTCTGTCTGCCTTCCTCCCTCTTTCCCTTTATCTCTCCTAACCTCATTTTTAAAAATCTTTTTTTCCTTCTATTTCTTTCTCCCTCCCTCCCTCTTATAAGAGTTCTCGTATCTGAACAGGTCCGTACTCTAGGTGTTAGTGGTTGTGTGGTTGGTTGGTCTCGGACACCCTAACATCTCCTTGACGACAGTAACCACCCTCCACGCACGGACCTTCCAGCACACGCTCTCCCGTCACCATCGTTCCTTACTGAGAACTCCACAGAACTGCCTTTGTTCTCTCTCCAACTTCCTGAGTTGCGACATCTGAACATCTGAGAGCGACATCTAGTGGACGGGTGCCGGTACTGCAGGGTGACGTGACTCGATCCAGGGTACAGCAGTGATTGAAACCGTAACAACCCGCTGAGATTTGATTGAGATTGTGCGATGATATAAAAGTATCTCTCAGATTTGAAAAGAAAAAATGCTGTTGGCGATCTCATGCTTTTTTATTTTTTAACGACTTTCTTTTCAGTGATTGTGACCATTTAAAAAGTTTTGAAAACGGAAATTCAATAATATTATTATTTTTTAATCTCTCTCTGACACTAATTCAGCTGAAAGTGTGTCTCGTGGAACGTCTGATGGCTGCGCGTGTCTTTCTGGGGAAGCCGAGCCTATCAGATGTGATCATCATCATCGTCATCATGTCAACTGCTTGTCTGACAGCAGTCTTCTGGTTTGCATCAATACAGTACAGTTTTTTTTATTCGCTTTGGTACTATTCTCACAAGTATGTGGTAAAACCTCACAATTGTTAGTACAAAACTCAAAGCAGATCATCAAAAAGTCTGTTTTTTCAAACATGTAATCACATGTTCAATTGATAAAGTACAATGCACAAAATTACACAATCACTTTTTCACCACACCTAATCAGTGTGTCATCAAAGAAATATCTTTCATATGAAGTAATTGTCTTTCACAATGCAATGCTCACAATACTTTTGATATGCTTCTCATCTAATTTGCGTAAATACATTTGACCAACACTTAATCCAACTGATCTTAATGGTTAATCACTGAACCGTTTGGTAAACCTATATATTTTCATTTCAGCAATAAACAGTATATTGATTTTGAGAACTACAGAAATAAAATGTGTTTTTGTACGAACATATAAATTAACCACACATGATGAATACTCGTTATTGCTACTTGATTTCAGATTGGGGTAACCACAATTGGTCATTAGATATATGTAAAAGTGGGGGCTAAAAACTGGCAATTTCTTTCAACATAGCAGGATAGACAGCAAGGAATAGGAAGAGCTCGTGGACAAGGGATCTGTCAGAGAGGTGGGCATGAGAGAGGTCAACAGAGAGGTCAGAGGGGTGGGCATGGGCACCAACAGATAGGTCAGAGAGGTGGGCATGGGCACCAACAGAGAAGTCAGAGAGGTGGGCATGGGCACCAACAGAGAGGTCAGAGAGGTGGGCATGGGCACCAACAGAGAGGTCAGAGAGGTAGGCATGGGCACCAACAGAGAGGTCAGAGAGGTGGGCATGGGGCCTCTAAATGTTATGTTTTGTTCTCATTTAGTTACATACTGTAATAGAAAGTATACCTATGTTACAATTATATCTGAAAAATAGTACTACGTAAAAACTACGTAATTTGCCCAAATGATTGTAGACAATGTCTTCATTGATCCTTCACTTGATTACACATAGGATGGATATTTTGGAAATTATTATTTACGTATTATGTAAATGTGAGTAATGTAAGTGTATTGCCTAATGTGAAACTGTGTAATCTGTCTTTTACATAGTACTGGAACATATTAATTTCAGCACTTCTAAGGCCGATTTGAAACATGTATCTTGCATTGTTTGCTGTTGGATGAACTGATTGTTAAAAGTACTAAACTGAAAGAAGATCATACTGTTGTGTTTCGGTGATTAAACATTTACATTTACATTTATTCATTTAGCAGACGCTTTTATCCAAAGCGACTTCCAAGAGAGAGCTTTACAAAGTGCATAGGTCACTGATCATAACAACAAGATAGCCAAAAAACATCGCGAGTAGCCAAAACATGAAGCACACATTGTGAACAACCAAAGTAAGTGCCAAAGGGAAGAACCATAAGAGCATGTAGTTAAACAAGTTACAATTAAACAACATGAACCGCTATAAGTGCAAGTGTACCTGTGGAAAAAGCAAGCAACAATAATAAAAACAATATATCACAGCGAGTACAAAAATTTAAATCAGTTACCACTAACCACAAGAGCAACAAGTCTCTAAGCAAGAGTCATTGTGATCCTTGAGGAAACTAACATCGGGTCAAGCGAACCATTCCTAAGTACCGTTGTACTCCCGTACACCAAATGTAAACCAAATGTTCCCATTACATATTACAATAATCTTGTGTTTGAAACAATGATTATGTGGACTGGAAACATGTGCAACTGACTGAAAGCATTCCATCAGGTTTTGAAAGAATGACTAGCTGCGTTACAAGTGTGATCAGTTTGGATTTTTGTACTAAGAGTTTTGAAAATGTACACCTTACTTGTGAAAATAGTACCAAAGCGAATAAAAAAAACTGTAATACATAGCTAGAAGATGTAAGAGCGAAAGAGAGTGTATGTGTGTGTTCTAATCAAGAGAGAGACCCCACCTGTACACAGAACAAGAAGTGTGTGTGTGTGTGTGTGCGTGCATGTGTGTGCTCTAGGTAATAGAGATATCTGGACTGAACAGGCTGTGTATGTGTGTGTGTGTGTGAGTGAATGTGTGAGTGAATGTGTGTGTGAGTGTGTGAGTGAATGTGTGTGTGTGTGAGTGAATGTGTGTGTGAGTGTGTGAGTGAGTGAATGTGTGTGTGAGTGTGTGAGTGTGTGTGAGATGGTGGTGCAACAAAGGAACACGAGGGTGAAAAGCAGGATCGCCATAACAACACCCAGGCCTCATTGTTCTAGTTTTGTTTCATCTCGGTGAATGTTTGGAGCTAAGCTGAACTACACAGGCCCGCAGAACTAAACACCAGTAGGGATATTGTTAAAAGGAACTTCGAACGGCTAGCGGGACTTTTTTTTCTTCTCTTTCTTTTCTTTACCTTTACTTACATTTCTTCAAAGACGCTTTTCATTGTTTTCGTTCTGGGCTTGTTTGCTCCTGGGTTTGTGGTGTAGCCTTGGTTTTGTGGACATCTTTATTGTTTCCAGGATATCTTTATTGTTCCAGACAGAACGCACCCACTTCCTGGTTTATTTGGACTGGGTCATGTGACTCATTGTGCTTCATTGGGACGCTGAGAGCCTGAAAGTGACGTCAGAAGATCAACAAGGTCCCGCTCAGCTGGGGCTTCCTGAACATGCCTGTTCTGATGAGGACAGGGGGGCAGACTACAGCAACGTTCAACTGGCACCTGTTTGGTTCTACTCTACTCTACTGTGTTTTACTCTGCTCTATTTCACTCTATTCTACTCTGCTCTATTTCACTCTATTCTAGTCTTCTCTATTGTCCTCTATGAAATATCTTCCTGTAGAAATGAGGGACGTGCAGAACTGTTAATTATACATTAAATTATATATCTATAAGCAGCACGTAGTGTGTGTGTGTGTGTGTGTGTAAGAGCGATTGTGTGTGTGTGTGTGTTTGTGTGTGTGTGAGTGTGTGAGAGCGTGTGTGTGAGTGTGAGAGAGTGTGTGTGTGTGAGTGTGTGAGAGCGTGTGTGTGTGTGTGTGTGTGTGAGAGCGTGTGTGTGTGTGAGAGAGTGTGTGTGTGTGAGTGTGTAAGAGCGATTATGTGTGTGTGTTTGTATGTGTGTGAGTGTGTGAGAGCGTGTGTGTGAGTGTGAGAGAGTGTGTGTGAGTGTGAGAGAGTGTGTGTGAGTGTGTGAGAGCGTGTGTGTGTGTGAGTGTGTGTGTGAGAGTGTGTGTGTGTGTGTGTGTGTGTGAGAGAGTGTGTGTGTTTGTATGTGTGTGATTGTGTGTGTGAGAACGTGTGTGTGAGTGAGTGTGTCCAGAGCCTCCGTTCCTCCTCTCATTGGGTCGTTTGATGACTTGTTCCAGGGGACGCCGGCTTTGATTGGGCCCTGAGGGTGCCCCCAGGCCCTGCCCCCGTCACCAGGAGCGGACTGACAGCTCTAATGATGCGTGCTAGCGCTGGCCGAGGTGTCTGTGTGTGTGCCTGAGCCAGAGAGACTTCAATCGACCGCTGTGACGTCCAGAGGAGTTTAGAATTAGCCTGATGTTTCTCCTTAGCAGCTAAGTGTCAGAGGGAGAGGGGGGGAGGGAGAGGGGGGAGGGGGAGGGGGAGGGGGAGGGGGAGGTGCAGAGAGGAGGGGGTGGGGGTTGGGGGGAGGTTAAGGGGGAGAACATGCCTCGAGAGACGTTAAGAGTGTGAGGGGGTTCTGGTCGTTGAGTCGTGTCGTTGGGAAGGACTCCTTTTGAGGATGATTTCAGCGGGTTCTGTTTTGGGGCCGTCTGGTTGAGTTAAAACTTCAGAAACGAGAGGAAATGCACAAAATAAAACCCTTTCTGAAGATTTGTCTCTCTCCCTCTCTCTCTCTCCCTCTGTCTCTCTCTCCCTCTATCTCTCCCTCTCTCTCTCTCTCTCTCTCTCTCCCCCCCCTCTCTCTCTCTCTCTCTCTCTCTCCCTGTGATGGAGGGATTCTGAAGAGCAGTGGAACCTCAGTAGATTCATCCTCTTCGCTCACTTTGTTCTATTATTCACCAGGGTGGGCTTCACAGCTCTCTCCCTCTCTCTCCCGCTCTCTTTCCCCTCCCTCTACCTCTCTTTCTGTCTCTCACTCTCTCCCTTTTCTCCGTTATTCCCTCCCTCTTCCTCTTTCTGTCTCTTCCTCTTTCTCACTCCATTTCTCTCTCACCCTCCCTCTTTCCCTCTCTCTCTCTCTCTCTCTCTCTCTCTGTCGCTCTCTTCTTAACTCATCATCCCCTTTCCCCATCTCTCTCAACCCTCCCTCCCTCCTTCCATCTTTATCTCTTTCTCTTCTTCCTCCCCTGTCCCCATCTCTCTCTCTCTCTCTCTCATCTCTGTCTCCCTCTCTTTATCACCCTTTCAAGTCTCCCTCTCTCTCTCTCTCTCTCTCCCCAGTTGGAGAGTATATTAACAGTACTATGTAACCCCTTCTTGTGTGTTTCACTACACTGATCTATCAAAAATACATCAAAACCTGCATGGCTCGAGTCATTTGCTAATGTGATGTCCTTGACACGTTGCTCCCCCGCCCCTCCCCTCCATGCTGCCACTTGAGGCACTAGGCAACTAATCAAATGCACCCTTGTCTAGGACTGACAAGCACTCCACACGTCATTGTGGCAAAATACGTTTGATATATTTCACATGAAGGTAGATTAAAACATTCACTTTTCTTCTCTTTCTATCCGCCTGCCTTCTTCGTCTCTCCCTCCTTTTTTCGCATGCCTCTTTTTATTTTCTTAGCGATGAATTGTTACATCTTGACTTCGAGATAATCTGATCCCCCTAAGAATGCTCATTTGTACCAGCATAAATAGTTATTTGAGAGATAAAAGCAAACATGTTTGTTTTTTTGTTTGTATTTTTTTTTCCACTCCCTCTCTCTCTCCCTCTCCCGCTCTCTCTGCCTCTCTAACTCCCCAAAGGCGTTTACCAGCACTTTGGTATTAAGGACCAGGGAAGGATTTCTGCGCAGACAAGGAGCAGAAGACGCTTTGATGTGCTCTTAGATTAAACGAAGTCTACAGCGAAAAATCTACAAAAATACATACAGCTTGTGTATACACTGCACTGCCGCGCAGCTGAACACTTTCGCTCCTACCCCCCCCCCCCCGCCTCTCTCTCTCTCTCTCTTTCTCTCACTATCTCTCTCTCTTTTTCTATCTCCGTCGGTCTTTCGTTCCCTAACGACAGCATCTTGAAAGAGCGTACCCGCGTGGCGCTCCACGCTAACAAGGGAGATGTCCGGAGCTTGTCGACAAGCTTCTGATGAACCAATCCCAGAAGAGAAGCAAAGCGAAGTGAGTCCAGCGAGAGAGATCTTTTTCTAACTTGTTTTCCCACAACAGGAATTTACCAGTGGAAAAACGAAACTTTGAGATACTCTCTCCCGGCGCGGGGAGCGCTGTTTTTGGGACCATCGTTGTGCTTAAAAGAGACTTCGCAACTAGCTAAAACTCAGAGGACACAAAACTATGTTCAAATATTTTTTACGACCTTCTACAGTACAGTCACGACTTTAACTAACGAACTAACTAACTCACTTAACTGAGCAGTGCGTTTCTAAACCCACGGCCAGTCTGCTACTCTGTATGCTGGAGGAGACGGACGGACGGAGAAACAGACAGGCAGGCATGCATCCAAGCATGTGATAAAGCGGCCAGCCAGCCAGTCAGTAAGCCAGCCAGTCTGTACCAAAGCAGCCCTGGTTGATGGAAAGCGGAGAACGACTACCAATGTGCTACTGACCTCTGCTGGCCATGGCTGGTACTCCAACCATCAGACCAGGATCAGGGTTGGAGTGTAACCCTAAAGGAGGGTATCTCTCCCCCCTGCCTTCTCTGTCCCAAAACAAACCACCCATATTAAAAGAAGAAAAAATGAAAAAAAGATCTGAAAACTCTTCGTCCTTGGCTTTTGCAATTCTCTGTTCCTACTCCAAGTGTATCCCCCCTTCCTGCCCCTCTATCCCCCTTCCTGCCCCTCTATCCCCCCTTCCTGCCCCTCTATCCCCCCTTCTCTCCCCCATTCTCTCTCTCCCCCCACTCTCTCTCTCTCCCCCACTCTCTCTCTCCTCCACTCTCTCCCCCCACTCTCTCTCTCCCCCCACTCTCTCTCTCCTCCTCTCTCTCCCCCCACTCTCTCTCTCCCCCCACTCTCTCTCTCCTCCACTCTCTCCCCCATTCTCTCTCTCTCCCCCACTCTCTCTCTCCTCCACTCTCTCCTCCATTCTCTCTCTCCCCCCACTCTCTCTCTCCCCCCACTCTCGCTCCTCCCATTCTCTCTCTCTCCCACCCGCTCTCTTTCTCTCTGTTCCCCCCTCTCTGTTCTTTCTCTCTCTCTCCCTGTTCTCTCTATCTCCCTCAATTAATACTGCAGGCAGACTCTTGCCTTTTTCCAGAGGGAGGGGCAGGGGGGGCAGGGAGGGGCAGGGGGGGGGCAGGGAGGGGCAGGGGGGCAGGGAGGGGCAGGGGGGCAGGGAGGGGTGGTGGTGGAGCAGAGTGTGAATTATTTAGCGATGAATTATTAATAAATAATAACAAAGGGCTCCAGGGAGAGCGCGGACGGTCAATTAGGCAGAGGGAAGAGAGAGCAAGCAGCGGGAGGCCAAGCCATGGTTAGAGAGCCTCACACACACACACACACACACACACACACACACACAAGCACACACTCCCACACACAAGCACACACACAAGCACACACACAAGCATGCACACACACCCACAAGCGCACACACACACACACAGAAGTGCACACCCCCCCCTCCTCCCCTCCACACACACACACAGATCAGTGTCTCATCATTATCAGCGCCCGTCAGACACAATTACCTCCACCCTCCCTCCGTCTGCCCGAGCCGGCACATCAAACAAGTGCTCCGTCCCCCTCGCACCCCGACATCTCCCACGCCTCAGCTTCACATCTCTCTATTTTCTGCTCCTCCTTCTCCCATCTCCCCCTCTCTCTTCATCTCTCTGTATCTCTCTCTCTCCCCCTCTCTCTTCATCTCTCTGTATCTCTCTCTCTCCCCCTCTCTTCATCTCTCTGTATCTCTCTCTCTCCCCCTCTCTCTTCATCTCTCTGTATCTCTCTCTCTCCCCCTTTCTCTTCATCTCTCTGTATCTCTCTCTCTCCCCCTCTCTTCATCTCTCTGTATCTCTCTCTCTCCCCCTCTCTCTTCATCTCTCTGTATCTCTCTCTCTCCCCCTCTCTCTTCATCTCTCTGTATCTCTCTCTCTCCCCCTCTCTCTTCATCTCTCTGTATCTCTCTCTCCCTCTCTCTTCAACTCTCTGTATCTCTCTCTCTCTCCCTCTCTCTTCAACTCTCTGTATCTCTCTCTCTCCCTCTCTCTTCAACTCTCTGTATCTCTCTCTCTCTCCCTCTCTCTTCAACTCTCTGTATCTCTCTCTCTCTCCCTCTCTCTTCAACTCTATGTATCTTTCTCTCTCTCCCCCTCTCTCTCCCCCTCTCTCTTCAACTCTCTCTCTCTCTCTCTGTATCTCTCTCTCTCTCTCTCTCCCCCTCTCTCTCTCTCTCTCTCTCTCTCTCTCTCTCTCTCTCTCTCTCTCTCTCTCTCTCTCTCTCTCTCTCTCTCTCTCTCTCTCTGTATCTCTCTCTCTCTCCCCCCCCTCTCTTCATCTCTCTGTATCTCTCTCTCTCCCCCTCTCTCTTCATCTCTCTGTATCTCTCTCTCTCCCCCTCTCTCTTCATCTCTCTGTATCTCTCTCTCTCCCCCTCTCTCTTCATCTCTCTGTATCTCTCGCCTTCTTTCTCTCGTTCTCTCTCACTTTCTCTGTCCCTCTCCCTTCAGCCCTGTGTCTCTCTCATGTTCTCTCTCTGTTTCTACTATTCTCTCTGTTTGAACTGCTGATTAACTGCATGAGGAAGAATAGTGACCTGAAATGTATTACAGGTCACATCTCACACACATAGTAGAAGTTATAGTGGCATGGGGTGTCAGCCAGGCTTCTGTCAGCCGGCTGATCAGGTAACCATCGCTCTACACAGCTATAGTAGGAAGGGATATTTGGTTCTCCTGTTGCCCAGTATCTGCAATCAGAACAGGTCCAAACACTTAATACACAATTAGTTTGATAGTTGCTGTCGTGTTCCGCTGAGTTCAGGTAGAACTCTAACTTGTATAGAAACAACCAGACAGGATGGGGTTCTTACATTTGGGCCGGATCCAGTGGTGTTCCATCCACCCAGGTCCACTGACGGTAGAACGTTGGTGGAACGTTATCGGTCAGACCCAACCAGACACTGCCTAGGTTTCTGGTTCTAGTGTGAACAAAGGTCAGTGGTCAGGTTGGTGTTACTGGTCTGTAACTGGTCTCTCTCTCTGGTCAGGTTGGTGTTACTGGTGTTCAGCTGGTCTCTCTCTCTGGTCAGGATGGTGTTACTGGTGTTCAGCTGGTCTCTCTCTCTGGTCAGGATGGTGTTACTGGCGTTCAGCTGGTCTCTCTCTCTGGTCAGGTTGGTGTTACTGGCGTTCAGCTGGTCTCTCTCTCTGGTCAGGTTGGTGTTACTGGTGTTCAGCTGGTCTCTCTCTCTGGTCAGGTTGGTGTAACTGCTCTGTAGTTGGTCTCTCTCCATAGTCTTTATGGTTTTGTTCTGTCTGTCTGTCTGTGATCTCAGTGTGTCCAGGCCTCCCACCAGCCTTCTGTCTGTCTGTCTGTCTGTGATCTCAGTGTGTCCAGGCCTCCCACCAGCCTTCTGTCTGTCTGTCTGTCTGTCTGTCTGTCTGTGATCTCAGTGTGTCCAGGCCTCCCACCAGCCTTCTGTCTGTCTGTCTGTCTGTCTGTCTGTCTGTGATCTCAGTGTGTCCAGGCCTCCCACCAGCCTTCTGTCTGTCTGTCTGTCTGTCTGTCTGTCTGTGATCTCAGTGTGTCCAGGCCTCCCACCAGCCTTCTGTCTGTCTGTCTGTCTGTCTGTCTGTCTGTGATCTCAGTGTGTCCAGGCCTCCCACCAGCCTTCTGTCTGTCTGTCTGTCTGTCTGTCTGTCTGTCTGTGATCTCAGTGTGTCCAGGCCTCCCACCAGCCTTCTGTCTGTCTGTCTGTCTGTCTGTCTGTCTGTGATCTCAGTGTGTCCAGGCCTCCCACCAGCCTTCTGTCTGTCTGTCTGTCTGTCTGTCTGTCTGTCTGTCTGTCTGTGATCTCAGTGTGTCCAGGCCTCCCACCAGCCTTCTGTCTGTCTGTCTGTCTGTCTGTCTGTGATCTCAGTGTGTCCAGGCCTCCCACCAGCCTTCTGTCTGTCTGTCTGTCTGTCTGTCTGTCTGTCTGTCTGTCTGTCTGTGATCTCAGTGTGTCCAAGCCTCCCACCAGCCTTCTGTCTGTCTGTCTGTCTGTCTGTGATCTCAGCATGTCCAGGCCTCGATCCTTCTTCCTCCTCCTCAGCTTACTGACAGTCAAGGCGTCACCTCTTCTGATGACTTCCTCCAAGTGTTGGTGCACTTCCCTATCGTTCTGAAATCACACTGGGTGTGCTTTTGTACCCCTGTCACCCCCCGTCCCCCTCCCCCCCCTCCCCACGTCACAGTGCTGGTATGAACAGCGACACACCAGCAGAACACCAACCAGAACAGCCAATCAGGAAGCTCCTCATCCACCGCCGGCACCACCAAGACAGCTGCATCTAGAGAGCCGTCACAAACACAAGGAGGAGACTTGAGGAGGCCCATGCTGGACAGGTCCTGATTGTAGTGTGTGTGTGTGTGTGTGTGTAGTGTGTGTGTGTGTGTTACTTTAACATCTGGTTTCAACTTGCAACAGAGTAAAGTTACACAGGTTTTAAAATTGCATTAACACACACGCACAACCCTCCCCCTTGCCACCACACCACCATTACAACACAATTATCTTCCAATTGAAAAATATTGATACTTCACTTAGGTTCTTGGTACTCCCCCCCACCTTCCATCCCCCCCCCCCCCCCCCTCCCTCCCCCCAGTCATTTTGGCAATGCCGATCCCACAGGGTGTCGCAGCCTGCAGTCTGGGATGATGGAGCCTTGGAGGTGGAGACTAAGCCAAAAGGAGAACTACACACACTACGTAGCGATGCTGATCATGCCAAAGGGAAGTTGTTGGCAAACAATCACTGAAATAGAGGGAAATGCAAACAAACGATTGTAACCAATGCGGAACATTCATAGGTTATTGGAAAAAAACCCTGCCCAGCTTAAACAAGAACACTGATTAATACATGTAAATTAGGTCAAACGTGAAGTAAGGTCACACAAAAGCTGCATCATGTTTGTCGTCTATGTGGCCTTATTAGGTGTTGAAAAGCACCTGGGCGTATGTTCTTTAAAGGCACAGCACTGTCAGAAAGGTTTAAGATGGAACCTTTTATCCTGTATAAGAAGGATACTGTGTTCAGCATTCTTTGTGTGCAAAGAGAGGCCTACCCCCAAATCTGAACTCTGGGTAACACTAGGTTTACGTAAACAAGGGGACCTGGGCTGCCCACTATCTTACTGGAGGGGCCATAAAAGATGTTAATCATATGGTCAAGCTTAGAGGGGTCAGAGAGCGCACACACGCACTCACACACGCACGCACACACGCGCGCAAGGTCTATGCAAGGGAGCCAATGAAAGGAGAGACCATGTGACAGTTGTATGTCCAATGTCTGTGTAGAGCGGTTCAGTTTAAATAGGTAGCTAGCACAACATGCTACCAGACAAACTTTGTATCACCATCGCGTGTGATGTTTTTGTCTCCTTGTGGGCCGGCCGCAAGCAATAAAGCGTTCTTAACTTCTTCACTGACTGACTGTGCAATACTTGATGGATTAATATTTCTGACAAGCACCCCTACCAGTTCAGACAACAAGGAGCACATTTACATGTGTTCATTTGGCAGATGCTTACCCAATAGTGCACATCAGAAGTGCAGCAGACAATCAAGTACCAGATGATCACAGTGACTGTAACAGCTAAAAGTGTTACAGTTACTGTAACAGTTAACAGTCTTACAGTGATTTGTGCCGAAGAATGGTGTGTATTTTACAAGATTCAGTGCAAAAGCAGCATCATCTCAATATAATAATAACGACGCATAATTCCACAGGTATGGCAATGATACACATAAATACTGTACAGGCTCTCTGCTGTGCAGGTCAAGCCTACGTCCCTGCAATGGCTGAATTCCTCTTCTGTTCGAGGAACGTCCTCTGCAGTGGGAGATCTTAATGTTTTTTTTTTTTTTTACCAGAAGCACTCAGAGATGATCCCAGCCAGTAGGAGAGCACACAGCAGCCCCAGACACACTGCTGCAGCTCTCCACGATGAACTCAAAGGAACAACTGAAAACCACAAGGTTCATGTTTTGCTCTTAAAATAAAGTAGGATGCAGCTGATTCATTTATGTTCACAATCAAAATGTCACCTTAAATATAATGTCCACCAGTGACTAACCTGTACTGTACTATAAGGTACTGAGGAGGGTAAGTTAGTGCCACTAGTACACTAGGCATCTGTCTCATCACCATTTACAGTTTAAAGAGAAAATAATGACCTCTCATATCATAGCTATATATAATATACATAACTCTGTCAATTCAGTTATCCATTAATATATGCAATATGTGGGTAATAATATACCTACATAGAGATATTATAAAAACAAAATTCATTATAGATAGTGAATATAAAGTCGGAAGGGGTATTAAATATATACATCATTTATGGAATATTATTATTATGAAAATTAAGATTTGTATTGTAAGGCCAAAGTGTTAGAAACAATGTGGGGGACATTTAAAAATAGCTTTGTAATGATATGTATATGGTCCATGTTAAATAAATAATGTATTTAAAACATGGGCTGTGAAAACATTAATATGGTTGGTTTGTATGTTATGAGTATGTCATGTATGTAAGTTAAGTTAATAAGAAATACATCTTAGATCTAGTAAAAAATACATCTTGGATCTTAGCTATACTGTTATGTAAGTGTTTGTTAGGAGTGTGTGTGTGGGTTACCTGCCCCTGCCCCTGCCCCTGCCCCTGCCCCTGGTCCTGGTCCTGGTCTTGATATTTCCTTGGTGGTCATGCTCACTACTTTATGTTCAGGGGCATAATAACTGTCATTATCATATATTTCTTGTCCTGTATTGTCTTGTCCCCCACAGCTTAATGGGGATTCAGACACCAAGTCTTCACTGGAGTACATCACGATTCCAGACATGTCCAGGTTATGAGTGTTTCTGATCTTACCTGAGAGGCTATCTCAGTGTCTGCAGACTTATATTGAGAAGCAGTTTTTCTAATAGTCTTCTTCCTCATGGCAGTGTCACCTGATTTTTGCTCAGAGCCCTTTAGAACGACATTTTTGTGCACATTTTTCTTTAGGGATTGGTGTACCAAATGCCATCTTAGAGATTTGACAGAAAAAATGACAAACATTTGACAGGAAAAGTTTCAAAAATCTACTTCCTAGCCTTGGGTCATCTAGGGATAAACGCGGCAGCACAGGTCTAAGCGGCTTCCTAGTTGTTGTATTTAAAACAATTTTTATGGTTACTGGTGGAAAACTTGTAATAAAAATATAAAAGAAACATCTTGGGCTCATTACTGTTATGTTTGAGTGTTTTATTATGTTAGGGGTGTTATAACATTAAAACATACATACTGTCTATATACTGTATGTATATATATATATATATATATACATATAAAAGGACCAATATGCAATCATACAATAAATAGAAATACGGTGTAAATGTTTGGTACGGTACAAGATGTACAGTAATGAAAGTGTCAGTGTCAATGGGGCATTAATGTGTCATTGTTTGCCAGTGTCAAGGTGTCTGGGACAATGTTGTGGTGATAGCACATGTGTAGCAGCTAAGGTGTTTGATGTTTCACAGCCTCTGGAAGGGGCCTTCTCTTGAGACTGGATAGGGGGGTGTGTGTGAAATTCCTTCCCGTGACACAATCCTAGGGGGGTGTCACTCAGCCGGAATGACAGCGTAATTCTTGTCCCCCGCTTCAAAGTGAGCCGGGAGTTTCCTCATAGTTTGTGAGTAAAAAAAAAGAAGAAAAAAGGACACTGGTGAAGGAACCCATCAAACCAGCACAGGAGCAGGAAGATGAAGATGCTAAATATCTACAACATGCTGCACTGAGAGATCTAAGATACTCAATCAGAAAACTCATGAAATGCATGAGGGAGTGTTTGGACTTGTATTAGGGTTGCTGGTCTGAGATCAAATTAGATTTAGGGGAAATACCCCCCGCACGCACGACTGAGTGTGGTGACACTGAGTATTTAGGATGTTTGTGCAAGTTACGAACCAAGTACAGAACTTTACGAGATTTAATCATGTTTTACTGTGCCAAATTAGGAGGGAAATATATCAAAGAATCAAACTGAAGCTGTAGCTTTTATCACACTCACCACTGGACCCTCACAATGTATTTTTAACTAATTTAGTATCTACTTTAAATGTTTTAATTTTGCTTATTGTCGGTACTTTTAGATGTTTATACTTTCAATTCCCTTAATTATAAAGAATCGCTAATCAGAATGTTGTTAATCCCCCCAAAACCGCTCACTTTTTTGCTTTGTTATGTTTGTGAAACATTCTTCCTGTGCACTTTGTGTGAACTCACTACCAAGTTCCAGGTTTGGTGAAGTGTCACTTGATCTTGATACTAGAACTCAGTCTGCAGACAAGTGTTTCCTCATGTTTCATGTGCAGCTAAATGAAAACAGAAACTCCACACTCACTGTCCCTGAACCTATAAAAATGGCACCTGGAGAGGTTACATAACAGGAAAGGTTTAAACAAATCTAAATTGTCCAGTGTATCTCAACGCAGTCCACATCAATTAATTATCAGGCTGTTGTTTCAATGCTGTGGCAGACGGTGAAATAACAAACTAAAATAGAAAAAAGTACATGATGGTGTAGTGTACACTCAGGTGCAGCTCACTTCTCTCTGTGTCAGTCAAAATAATCCATGCTTTCTTGTTCAACGCAACTCTCACCTGTTCTTCCATGCTGTTTGTGATTACCTCTCCCTCTACACGCTTCTTGCAATCCAGTATTTGTGATTTCTACTCTGACACAGATGAACTCAGACAACAGACATATGACACACTGACAGCACCAGTAGCTAAATGTCTCTTCTCTCTAATCTCTTCAGCTCTTGTTTATCCTGATTAAGTTTCCTATTGAACTGAAATGACTCTACCGTGATCCATAGCTAGCACTAAGCTCAGTAGCTGCAGTGTAACAAGCTAAAGCTGGTGTGCTACCTCAGAGCTCGATGACTTGCAGTCAGGTAGTCAGTATTTCCCACACTGCCCCAGAGTCACTGAGCAGGGTCTGGTACACGGCTGATGTCATAGAGACACACTGAAATGCAGGGTCAATGAGGAGTCCAGACAACATGACCAAAGGACTGTTTTATTTCAGGAATAACGTATTTTCTAAGTAGGAAAACCAAGCTGAGTGGTAAATACAAATAAACAGAATAACAAAATTCTCAGAAGCTAGAAATAGTTTGAGCCTATGTAACTCATTCTTACTTCATGTACTTCATGTTAGCAATAGGAAGGGAAAGCTCATTATCATAATCCTTTCATTCATGCAGCTATGACAGGTGTTATTGACATGACAATAATGTAGCTGGAAAATGTAATGCATAGAAAACCCACAGTTGTTAGATCCTTCTCTCACAGACCCAGAAATTATTAGAATCACATCTGTTATCATTCCATGTTTTAGGAGGAGGAACTTGAGAAGGTGAGTAGTATATCTCAGCACAGTCCTCATCAACACTGCCTGGTTGGTGAAGGTAATTATCAGGCTGAGAGCCGTACCAGTACCTACAGGGTTAAATAACAACACACAACCAGTCACACACTGAGGTCCACATCTGGGTCATACAGTACGAGAAACTATTCTGTATCAGAGTTGTATATATTAGTACTGTATATTTCTCATATAGCTTGATGTTGATGTCAATGTGATTGGTTGAGTCTGTCTGGAAGAATTTAATCGGGCGATGCTGCTGGTTCTAATGCCCCAGACAAAGTCAGTCAAGCTACAATATTGATATGTATAACATTTAAAAATGTTTGTTTTGAGTCAATTGTAGAGTAGTTCTCTTACGTGGGTGTGGTCAGTGGAGTTCCGTCCACCCAGATAAAGTTCCTTTCTGTTACTGTGTCATTCAGACCGATCCACACTGTCTTGGTGAGGTTATTGAGGAATTCCTGTCATGGAGGAGGATTAAGGAGCAGTTTTATTACCCTGATCAAATTAGACCCTGTACATTTATGTTGTTCTCAGTCTCTTACTTTCCATCTCTCTCTCTCTCTCTCTCTCTCTCTCTCTCTCTCTCTCTCTCTCTCTCTCTCTCTCTCTCTCTCTCTCTCTCTCTCTCTCTCACCTGTTCCTCTGGGCTGTTTATGATCACCAGGTCTGCTCCTCTGTCTCTACAGTCCTGTCTGCTGTCAGACCAGTTTTTCTTCTCAGCAGAGACGTAGTAACAGCTGCAGCCAAACCTGCTCCATCCATCTTGACACTCTGTATGACAACATCCTTACAACAAAGAATTGTTATTTATTAAAAAATATTTACAGTAGTAACAGCTACAACTAAGCTGCAGTCAGCCATCAGGACAGGAAGTGACCTCTGAAAACATAGCAGTTAGAGGACATGTTTTCATGTTTGTTTTTTAGTCTTAAGGACATTTTTCAAATATTATACAAACTACATTTACATTTACAAAATATTTAAACTTACTGCATAGCTTCCTCTTAAGGTCATCTCTCTCTCTGGTGAGGTTGATGTAACTGGTGTTTAGCTGGTCTCTCTCTCTGGTCAGGTTGATGTAACTGGTGTTCAGCTGGTCTCTCTCTCTGGTCAGGTTGATGTTACTGGTGTTCAGCTGGTCTCTCTCTCTGGTCAGGATATCATACTTGGTCTGGAGCTGTTGTCTCTCCACAGTCACTTTGATTAGATCTACATGTACAATAATGTCTTATGAGAAATGAATAAGGGTTGAACAGGGCTGTTCAACATAATGTCACCGTCATTACGGTAACATAACATACAGGAATTGGTGACATAAAGTTATGATTACTAAACCGTGTTTATTGTGTGATGCTGAGCCAGAGACTCACAGATGACTCCCAGTGCTGCGACCCCAGCCAGTAGGAGAGCACACAGCAGCCCCAGACACACTGCTGCAGCTCTGGAGAGACTCCTCTCTGGACCCCCAGCACCTGGACACAGTGGGGACAGTTATGATCTGTGTGTGTGTATATGTCTTTGTGTGTGTGGGTGCGTGTGCGTGTTATGTGAAAGAAAGAAAAAAAGAAAGACAGAACAAGAGGTATTGTGCAGTTGTCCCGGGACCAGGGTAGGAGGGGGGGGGGGGCAGAACTGGAGCAGAGGAGAGGAAGAGCAAGGGAAAAGGAGAGATTTGGGCGCCTGGGGGGGCCCATCTAAGATTCTCGTCCCGGGCCCAGGCAAGACTGTCAGCTGGCCTGGCACCGGCTCTTGTTGGTATGTTGCTAATTAGTTACCTGAAGGCAACAGACTCAACTGTTGACAGGTCGCATGTTTTCGACAACATTACCTCAGTCTGTTCAGTTCTGCCTGGCTTAGAGTCTGAATACTTCTGTTTAAAATCAAGCCTGGGCTGTTTTGATGAAGTGGCTCCGACGGCTTGATCAGCCAAGCTAGCACTGGGTTCTTTCGTGATTAGCTTTATAGAAGCGTGTTGTTTTACTAGGTGCTTGTGAAGATTAGAATTACTATTCTTCGCAGTGGTTAAAGTTCTCGCACCTGCACATGAACTACAACTAAGCACTATATTTTTATCCTTGATCTGGACAAGGGAAAAACAGACATCCCAAGTCTCCTGGAAGTTCCGGGAGACTAAGTTCCGCTAGTCTAAAATGCGGATTGATTCATTAATACATTGCGTCGCCGTGAACTTGTTTAAGTTAGACCCAAAACAGGAAATTGGGGAAAAAGGCAATTTTCATGCAAGAAAAAAGTAACGAGTAACAAGCCCATTGAAATTTCAGTAATTGTTACTGCCTTATTTAATTGAAAAAAGTAATTAGTTACATTACTAGTTACCGCCAAAAGTAGTGGAGTTACAGTAACGACGTAATGCGTTATTCCCAACATTGGTTTTACCTGAGTGCAGATCTCCTGCTGTGTTCTCTGGTATAGGGTCCTTAGCCTCTGAGCAGGGGTCGTGACCTCTGAGGGTGTCAGCACTAACGTAGATGTCCACCATCCTCTCCTCCATCTCCCCCCTGTCTGACATCACCTTCTGGGTCATGTCTGGTGTAGCGTAGATGTCCTCCGCCATGTTGGCTCTCCTTCCAGGGCTCCCTGACTGCACCGACACACTAACCCTACGAACCCGTAACACCTACAGCTTCAGAGTGACGACTCTAGGTCCGTCGTCTCAGACTGGCTGGTCTCTGCTGTCGTCGTGCGCTTGTGAGGAAGCTGGATGGAAGAGCAGTTCTAAACGCAGAACGTCTTACCACACGTCTAATCTCACGTCTTACCTCACGTCTAGCACCAGGAAGATGAAGGCAACACTTTAAGTAGCTCTCTTGTTCTGTAGCCTTCACACCTCTGATCCTCCACATGTCTACAGTATACCCACAGTTAGGATCTTATTATGTTAGTATATATGCAGTAAATGTATTGTGTAGCTGCTGTGCTGTTGTGTTCTCACTTGTGCTGTTCATCCATGCAGGAGGACGTTACCCCACATCTGTCTGTTGGTGTGAACAAGTGGTAATCATGCAAATGAGTTGCAACTTCCTCTAACAGGAAGACAATCTTCCTCTAAGAAATGTGAGAGACTCCTCTCTGGAGACACTCCTCTCTGGAGACACTCCTCTCTGGACCCCCAGCACCTCACCTCAGATGGGAGTGTGTGTGTGTGTGTGTGTGTGTGTGTGTGTGTGTGTGTGTGTGTGTGTGTGTGTGTGTGTGTGTGTGTGTGTGTGTGTGTGTGTGTGTGTGTGTGTGTGTGTGTGTGGGTAAGTAAGTGTGTATATGGGTGAGTGTCCATGTGTGAAAGAAGGAAAGAAAGAAAAGTTTTTTTCAAAAGTTTTTTTTTGTTGTATTTTATAGAGATAAAAGAGGTATGACTGTAAAGGAGAAGTGATTAAGACAGGGTCAGGTATATGAGCACTATATGAATATATACAAGTCCATTTACAGATACACAACAATTCATCTCTATAGTTAATATAGTTAACAGGCTGTGTACACACACTTGTGGCTGCTATTACCGTAAAAACAACCTCATATGTTCTGTGGTTATTGTGACATCATGAGCGCAAGCTGGTTATTGTGACATCATGAGCACAGGCTGGTTATTGTGACATCATGATGTCTCTCTCTTTCTGTCAATTCAATTCAATTGGCTTTATTAGCATTAAGAAACAAATGTTCATATTGCCAAAGCAACGTTGGAGCCACAGAAACAGTATTCATATCATTACTATGGACATCGGTATACTATTACAACTTTTACTATAACAACCAAACATGGCAAATTCAGTTGAAAGATTAAAGCAGGAGAACTTAAGAGCATAACCTTAGGATTGATTACGTAATATATATATATACATATATATACACATACACATGTCAGTCACACACACAGTATATTTTGTGTTTGTGCTTTGTGTGTGTGTCTTGTGTGTCTAAGTCACTCACTGTCTCTCAGGTTGTGGCATACTGATACATACTGGGCAGCAAGGTATGCCCTGTCTCCTTCTCCTAGGAGGATGTTTACCTTTGAGAGCTCACTAAGACCTTTGAAATCTGACATTACAGAGTGGAGTTTGTTACAGTAATCATTTCTTATATCACTGAATGTTTCACATTGTAGAAGGAAGGGCATCTCTGTCTCAACCTCACCTGTCGAACAGTGACCACATATTCTGTTTTCTTTTGGTTGCCATGATTTTTTGTGTCGTCCTGTTTCAATTGCCAATTGGTGGTCACTGAGCCTGTACTCTGACAGTATAGAGATATTCTGTCAGTTTATAATCTCTTTCTAAGGCTAGATAACATTCTAATCGACTTTGGCTTTTAGTTTCTTCTTTCCAATGTTCCAGGTAGGTTACTTTACATTGTGTTATAATTTGGTTGACTCTGATTGGTGTTTGGAAAGCAGTGTTGGTGTGAGACTGGTCAGGGTGTGTCTGGGTGGGGGCAGTGAGTCTCAGCACCAACTGACATAGGGGACTCTTATCTGGGTTCAGCTCTTGGGTTTGGAGGGCTTTGGAATGGAGGGTGTCTAGAGGGCTGGATTTAAGGTGATTGAAGAAGTTTAGTGCTCTCTTTTGTATATTAATTATCATTGGGTATCTGCCTAATTCTGCTCTACATGCATTTGTTGGCGTCTTTCTGTGAACATGTAAGATGTATCTGCAGAATTCTGCATGTAGAGATTCTGTTGGGTGTTTGTCCCAGCGGGTAAAGCTATGATTTTGTCTCTCTCTCTCTCTCTCTCTCTCTCTCTCTCTCTCTCTCTCTCTCTCTCTCTCTCTCTCTCTCTCTCTCTCTCTCTCTCTCTCTCTCTCTCTCTCTCAAGTCAGAATTGAGGTAGGCTAAGAAAACTTTACAAAACTAAAGATAGTTTCTAAATGATAGGACAACCGATCATCATATTTTGACTAAAACATAAAAACGATATTACATGAAGCTAAAGAAAAAACAGTATTTGTGCTCAAATGAATGCAAAAAAAATGTGCGTGCTTGATGTCCCTGCCAAAGCTGATATCAAACTTGCGTCCCTGAACTGTTGTGTAGTGGGTTAAGTAAGGGGGTTTCTAGGGGGTTTCTATAGCCTAGTAGTGCATTATGCGCAGCAAGCTTGAAAGAAAAAAAGGGATATGAATAGGGGCCCCAGTACAACGCCTCTGTCTCTCACCCTGGTCTGCAGTTGGCCCCCAGCTGGTCTCTCTCCCTGTTCAGATGGTCTCTCTCCCTGTTAAGATGGTCTCTATCCCTGTTCAGCTGTTCTCTCTCCCTGTTCAGCTGGTCTCTCTCCATCTTCACCTGGTCTCTCTCCATCTTCAGCTGATCTCTCTCCGTGTTCAGCTGGACTCTTTCTGCCTCCAGCTGGTCTCTCTCCGCCCTCACCTGGTCTCTCTCCAGGGCCAGCTGGTCCTTGCAGGTATCATCCTGGCCTCTTCTTTCCGGCTGGGTTTGGTTGATGACTGATGACTGATCTCTCTCCCTGTCTGAATTTGCCAAGAGAGGAAACAGAAGCTGTGGTTCTGCATGTCTGACTTCCTCATGTGTGCAATACCCCACACAGCACCCAACAACCCACAGAGGGAACTACGAGAGGTTGTTGTTGTGTTTATGTATAATTTAACCCCCAAAATCTCAGTCTGGGATGTTATCCAGTGAAAACACACGGTGGACACACACACACACACACACACATACACACACACACTCTCACTAAAACAGACACACACTCTCTCACTATAATAGACACACACTCTCTCACTATAATAGACACACACACAGACAGCACTTACCAGCCAAGCGTAGGGAGATGTTGAGAGTGACTTGTAAGACACACAGCAGCCCAAAGCTCACTGCTACGATCCTGCACAGTCTGATCCCTGCAGGACAAACACAACATTACACCATGAGATGTGTTAAACACAACATTACATCATGAGATGTGTTAGGGAACTGGCATTTGTGGTTAATCAGCACAAATCTTTATCCATTGTATCAGTGTGGTACAAGGGGATGTATGGAAGGGTTCTAGAGAAACAGTGATTCCGACCATATTACTGTCTGACACATCTGGGATTCACAATACCGTGAAATGAAAGATACATATTTATATTATTAGTCCTTGCCAGTAATTACTTTACTGTGTGTGTGTGTGT